>NC_063061.1:36926865-37201865 GCF_018812025.1 Megalobrama amblycephala | reverse complement strand
CTTTCAAACATCGATTAATCTGTTAATTATTTCTATGATAAATCAGCAAATTGGATAATAGCCCAACATAATACAAATAAAATAGGATTTTATTTTCTGTATTTTACATAAAAAGCATGTTATCTCACATCTTAAAACTGAAATTAAAGGCTGTTTAATAAAAGAAAAATGAATAGATTATCTGCAAAAAATATATAAGCCAGTGGGTCTCAACTGGTTATAAAAGTTACAAAAAATGTATTTAAAATCCATCATTGATATCAATATTACTGTACATTTCAGTATTAACTTCACAAGGCCCACAATATGCAAATTTATTAGAAAGACATATGCTGAATAAAAGTTTGAGTGGACGAACAAAACTTCTCTTCCATGTTAAATGCTGATCAGCTGTTCAATTTCTATCTTAACTATATACAATTATCTGGTTAGTTGCATTTTAATATTTGCATTCAGCATTCACACCAAACTAGCAACCATTTTCGGGTCTAAACTGACCTAAAAAGTTGCATAAAGTGTTGTTGATAATCACACTCATTGTCATCTATTCTTATGATTGACTTTTACCGTTTTGATTAGTTGTTGCTGGTCTAGACATAACATATCCATGCTCACGACCATCCTTCAAATCAGGCATCCACTACAGGATTTTTCCAAGCAATCCCACTGTTCTTCCAATGCAAACACACACAAAACTGTAAGAGCTTACAGTAAAACGCCTGGCAGAGTCTAAACTTACTATCATGCACAGCTGAGATGTGACACACAACACACACACACACTCTAATGGCCGTAACAAAGAGAGTTGCTCATGGTGAACGACTGTACAACTCTCAATAGCCTTGTTTGACGTGTATGTGCGTTGAGTATAAAGGAGTGATAGACGACTCATTGGGGATTCCCTCTGATGTTTACACTGGGTTTCCATGTCAACGGAAGACACAGTGAGCCACAATGAGTGGGAGCGTTTCAGAGTGTTTGTGTGGGTCTAGTAAGCAAGAAGGCAAACATCTGTGCTAATGACACCCAGCAATTGTACAGCAAAATTAGTGTGCACATTGTTCAGAAATAATGAAATAACGGAGAGAATGTTTCAAGAAAAAAAGTGCCCCTATTATGCTTTTTTGAATATTACCTTTCATGCAGTGTGTAATATCGCTGAAATGATCTGCTAAGTTTTAAAGATCAAAGAGCATGATAAATACAGTTATTGTCTCCTAAAAGAAAGAACCTATTCTGAAATGCTGAAATGAATCGTCAGCAATTCCAGTCTCACTTCCTGTTACACACCTACATAACATAGTAAAAAATGAGCATAATGCCAACCTATGGTTTTCATTGGCTGCTAGTGAACAACATTTACTTTGACCCTCAAACCCTGTAGTTAAAGCTGAGACTGGAAGAGTTTGGTTGGTGTTGTCGACATGTCGAGGAGACACTATTTTCAGCACTGCAAATCCACTTTGATGCACTTCAAAAGGATGAGGACTCGTGCTGGAATTGATACAGAAAAAATGATGCCATTGTCTCTGTTTGTATCACTGTGTATCAAATGCTGAGGAAGATCAGGAGCTGAAATTCAGATATGGTAATGGGCGTTTCATTTCTAACACACTTTAAGCGGTAGACCAATCACAACAGATATGGTCATATGACCAATCAGAGCAGAGAAAGCTTGTGGAAAGGAGGGGTTTAGAGAGACTGAGTCTTCGAACAAACCGTTTTCAGACTCTTTGAGAAATGAGGTGATGCTGAAATGTATATTATGAGAAACTGTAAGTGTTTTTTGTCCTTGGATACATGTAAACCTGTTGTAGGAGACCTCCAATACAAATTTAGGAACTTTTAATATAGCATAATAGAGGCACTTTGAAAGAACACAATCTTGATTCAAACACCCACACGATCTTATTCCTAATTGACGATTCGCCTATGTAAAAATATGATCACAGCGAGCATTAAAATCTGCGATGGCGCTGAGCCAGAGAAAGCAGTTGTCATGTTTAGGTATGAAACATGACTACCTTGTGAATCGACGCCCCCAAGGCATGGTTGCCACCTTGTGGATAAACTAATTAATGCAAAAAATAAAAATGTGCATGTGCGACCTGCGCATACTCTTCTGATGACGAAATTTGCACCACGCGCACTGTACGCTGACCCTCGCGTACATGTAACTTTGGGCTTAAATCACCTTTTTAAAGTAACTTATCAACTACATCGTTACACCAGTAGGTGGCGACAAGTGACTGTTAAAAAAAAACTTTACACTTTCACTTTCTCCGTAAGTTGAATACGGAAGGCGGTCTGGCAGATGCTAGATATTTTACTTTATAACTTGTCGAATATGGATATTTTTCTGACACAAACGCATCGCTTTGCTTCAGAAGGCCTTTATTAACCCCCTGAAGCCGTGTGGAGTACGTGTTTATGATGGATGGATGTGGATGGAAGCACTTTCTTCAGCTCATACTCGTTGATCATGCTCACTGCCATTATAAAGCTTGGACGTGTCAGGATATTTCTTAATAGAACACATCAGAGAGAATCGTGATCTCTATTTTAAATTTAAAAAAAAATTGTGATTCTCAATTTATCCAGAATCGTGCACCTCTAAGCGCTTCAGAATATCTTACCTTGCGGCCTTCCACCCCGACTAAACCAACAGGACCGGACAGACCAATGTCCCCCTACAAACACAAACAGGCAAACATGATGCACAAACAGTCAGATGCTGTTGTGTGTCTGTGTGTTCCCTGCAGAAGAACATCTACCTTATATTCTAGCAAATAAAGGTCCTTCAGTGGTCAAAAATCCTTATTCTCATCAAGAACAATATTTTTGGCCGATACTAACATTGAGGAATGTGTATCAGAACAAGTGTATGTGTTTTCTCACTTTATCTCCTTTAGGTGCTTTTCCAGGAGAGAGTCCAGGGTCTCCTTTCTTCCCCTGAGAGAAAGAATGACAGAGAAACGAGTGACTGAGAGCGATAATTCATAGAATCGTCTGAAGAAAATGTCAGTGGTGTTTGTCCATGCAAAAGTCACTAGGGCATTGCTATGCGGTTGTTAAGGCCATTTCATCACCTACCAGGCCCAGTCGCTTTGAAAAGTAACAGCACACCTCTTAGCAAACAACACTAAAGATGCTAATCAGATCAAAACAAGGCGGCACTGTTTTGAGCTTTATACATTACAGTAATTAAGGGTTCATGTGTGCATGTACATGTGTGTGTTACAGACATGTGGGAAGTTTGACTCCAGGCCATTACAACTTAACCAAAAGTGTCTTCAAAGGCCGCTTGAAATAATTAAACACAGAAAGCAGAGACCATGCAGTTGAACAAAAACACCCTGCTGAGCTGCTTGGCTGTTTACCACCTTTGTTGCATTTACAGGGATGAAGGGAGCGGACCAATCACGCACCAGGACATCACACGCACACCTAACTTGGAAGAATGTTTAGTGGTCTTGGTTTATAGCCCCTCTTTAATACTACAGCTACACTACATCACACAAACGCTCTTTTCTATATCATGGGAAAGACTTTCCACTAAGTGCTGGGCCTTTCCTGAGTTCAAATAAATCAAAGTGTATGTGTGTGTGTACATGTGTACGACTGCCTGTGTTTCCAAAACCTTGTCCGCAGGGTTTTTCATGCAGCCCAATAGTACCAGCAGGCGGTGCGGTGATGAATATAACAGAAGGCTAAACAGAGGAAGATGAGCAGACCAGTACATGGGATCACACTGCGGGTTATCTGACAGTAAATGTGGGTGTGCTGGTTTTTACCTTCAACCCTGGAGGACCGGGTCGACCTGGCTTGCCATGTGGTCCTGGGGGTCCCTACAGGAAATGACATACATAAAACATACACATTAGGAATGAATAATTAAGCAAAACTGAAAAAGTATTTAATAGTTCACCTACTGTTGAAAAAAAAAAAAAAAAAAAAAAAAAAAAAAGAAAACTGCCCACAGAAATAGTTTATGTAAATGCATGCTATAGCAATCCTGAGAATGCAAATGCATCATACACTTTTGTGTTTATATACTTGCATACTTGATTATGCTTTGGGTATTATTCTGTTCCAGATACAGTGAATAGATCTGAGATGGTTTTTTACCAATTCTTAACATTAAACTTTGACCTTGCATGTGACCCTGACCTTGTTCCGATAGCACTTCTTTTAAACGACTTCCCACTAGAGGTCAGAGGTCACAGTGAGGGTCAAAGTCAATGGGTGTTATTGGAAGGAAACAGCCCATAAGAAAGTCCAACAGATTGAGTTATATCGTGCACAAAGACAAAAACGCAAGCAATGCACGTGTGTTATATATATTATAATATAATATAATATATAATATAATGCCGAATTAATGCATGTGTGTGTTTGGTGGGGGGAGGGGGGCAGTATTATATATCTATTAGGGCTGTTTGATATATTGTATATTGATATATATATATATACTACTGTTTAAAAGTTTGGGGTCAGTAAGATATATATTTTAAAAGAAATTAATACTTTTATTGAGCAATGATGCATTAATCAAAAGTGACAGTGAAGATTATTACATTGTTACCAAAAATATATATTCCAAATAAATGCTGTTCTTTTGAACTTTCTATTCATCAAGAATCACGGATTACACAAAAATGTGAAGCAGCACAACTGTTTTCCAAATTGATAATAATCAGAAATGTTTCTTGAGCAGCAAATCAGCATATTAGAATAATTTCTGAAGGATCATGTGACACTGAAGAGTGGAGTAATGATGCTGAAAATTCAGCTTTGACCACAATAAAATATATTCAAATAGTTAATATTTCACATTATTACAGTTTTTGCTGTATTTTTAATTAAATGCAGCCTTGGTGAGCAGATGAGACTTCTTTCAAAAACAAAAAATCTTACTGACACCAAACTTTTCAAAGGTATATTTTATATTATATATAAATATTAGTGCTGTCAAACGATTAATCGCATTAAAAATAAAAGTTTGTCTTTTATATATTATATGTGTGTACTGTGTATATTTATTATGTATATATAAATACACACACATACACAATATATTATATTTATATATAATATAAATGATATATTTCTTAAATATATACATGCATATGTGTGTATTTATATATACATAATAAATATACACAGATATAATATGTAAAAGACAAACTTTTATTTTGAATGCGATTAATCGTTTGACAACAAATAATGCAAATAATGTAGGCTGACTTTACTGAAAGTCTTCTTTGTTCTAACAAGCAAACACACACACACACACACACAAATAAATAACATAGACATTTAACATGAAAAGGGTGCCGGCCGAACAAGGCCTAGCAGTCAGACTTTATAACACATGCTCTAAAATACTTCACACCAGCACAAACACACAGAACAGAGAGTGACCTCACGGCGGTCCTTTGACGTATGGACACATACATGTTGACTAAGGTTGCTAAAACAACACATCGCACCCATGTGATCCTGTCAACAAAGGTCAGAGTTCAAGCAAAGTCTTGTGGGTCTATGGCTCTCTGTGTTTGATTGTGCTACAAGATTCTTCACAAGTACTCTATATTCAAAGGGACAGAACACCCAAAAATGAAGAATCATCTGTGTATTATATATGTGAGATGAGCTACATTTCAAACCCATAAGACTTTTGTTCATCTCTGAAACATAAATGAAGATATTTTTAATGAAATCTGAGATTTCTGTCCCTCCATTGAAAGTCTATTCACCCAAAACTCTTACACTTCAAACAAAGATCGTAAAATAAACCAATATGAATCATAAGGTTTAATCCAAGTCTTCTGAAATGACAAGGTCACTTTATATGATGAACAGATTTAATTTAGGCTTTTAATCACATATAAATATTGATCAGCGAACATAAACAGTTTTGAGTGACAGAAATCTCTCAGAATTCATTAAAAATATCTTCATTTGAGTTCTGAAGATGAACAAAAGTCTTACGCACATAGAACGACAAGGCTGAGTAAAATGATAACAAAATTTTCATTTTTGGGTGAACTAACCCTTTAATACTTTGTAAACTAGGTGCAATTGTAGTTGTGATTTTGTAATTTCATAAAAAAAAAAAAAAAAAAACACTAATGACAAAACAGATGGAAATGAGTAATAAAAGACGAAAAGGCAAATGAATGAGTGCGAAAGTCAATGTGACAGATGGATCCGGAGGGGCGGTTTGTATATTGTTCTGAGGTCAGATTGACCTGCTGACCAGACAAAACCCAGACACGCACACTAAAAAGGACCAATAAAACACAAATACACTAGGGCGAACAGTGTGTGAGAGATTTTATAAGGCACTGCATTTTACACACTTCCTGTTTATATCTGAGGTCGAAGGTCAATGGCTCTTTTAGTCTAACACACACATGCACACTCACCCGAGGTCCTCTCGTCCCGGGCTGCCCTGGTTTCCCTGGAGGTCCTGGAATTCCCTGTAAAACACAAGACAAGAGCGTACTTATGAATCAAACATGTTCTCGCTGCATAGGTGTGCTAATAGTGCTGCAAGGCCCTGTTTAAAAACTAAACACTGCGAAGAGGAAACAGGAAGCCATTTGAGGGAATTTCCTTTTTCTGATAATGAGCTATAGACTTACAGATGACCTGTGGATCCTGTATCCCATGGTGTGTGTGTGTGTGTGTGTGTGTGTGTGTGTGTGTGTGTGCATATTATGTGCGTTTATGAAAGATCCCTGTGGTCCTTTTCTGAAGCTTAGAAGGTGTGTACCAATCCCAAAATCCTACAGTTCTCAGATTGCACCATTTTGTGCCCCTATTCTGAGTATTGTGAGTATGACAGAATTAAGACAAGAATATATAATTTTTTTTTTAATAGAATCTCTGATCTATCGAACTGTCCATTTTAGTAAATCAGTACAAAACACTGATTAATTTATTTTAGGGAAAAATATTTTTTCAAATATTTCATATATATATATATAAAAAAATTTAAAAATATATTTTAATAATTAACTTATTTCTAAAATAAATATCCAAAAATACATTTTTAAATATTTCTATTCATAAAATAAGTAATATTTTACATATTAATATAAATTACTTATAAAATAAATATTTATAAATTAAACATTTTATTTATTAATACAAATAATTAACTTATTTACAAAATATTTTACATATATATTTCCATTTATAAAATAATTCATATTTTATTTATTAATATAAACATTTATAAAATACAATACAACATTTTATTTTAACAACAACAACAATAATAATAATAACACAATAATAATTTATTTTTAAACAATATTTTTTTTTTACATTTTATTTATTAATATAAATGATTTATTTACAACATATTTTATGTATATATTTCTATTTATTAAATAATTAATATTTTATTAATATAAATCATTTATAAAACAAATATAATTTAAAAAAATATTTTATAAATATGCATACAAATAAAATAAGAAATATTTTAATTTTAACAACAACAATAAAGACAACTATTTATCTTTAAATAATATTTTATTTATTAACATAAATTATCTGTGCAATTAGTACAAAATATTTTTGTCTTCATAATATTTTATCCAAACATATTTCTATCAAAATATTTGTCTCTGAAATTATCTAATTAAAATGGGTTGCGAATGCTGTTTAATGTAAATTTTTACTGTATTTCAGTATTTTAGTTAAACATTTAACAGTTAAATTAAACATTCTTAATCTGCTTGGCAACAATATGCTATTTGGTCCAAAAGGTGGTTCCTCCTACTGAATAAAAGCACCTATTTAAGCCATTTCAGAGCAATAACATGCCGTACATATCAAATATCATCAAATGGCCAAAAACATCACAAGTTTTCCGGTAATCTCTCTCAGCTCTATCGCTCAACCAGTATCATATATATCAACATAGTTGTTGAAAAAGAGGATCAGTTGGGTTCTCCCTCCTCAGGCCCACCTCCACCCCCTAGAGCAGTGCCACGCGGCACGGGATGAAAGACTTCCATTGAGCGCGGCTCTCACAGAAGATGAGTGTGTGAGCTTGTGTGTGTTTATGTTAAGAATCTCAGAGCTCTAGAACTATGGCTCTGTTGATGGAGGAGGGGGGATGGTGCTTTCTCACCCACATACATGTACACAGCCCCCCCGCCAACCGCTATGTACGTGCTCAACCACCGACAAAGTCCTGAATGAACACTGAGATCTTCCCATGATGCAACATTGCTTTCAAACCGTGCTGTTTGTGATCAAAATAGCATACTACCATACAGCTGTAATTTCTATTTCTGCAGTATAAGTATGCAAATTTCCTATGAAATACCATATCACACAATGCAATACACTCAACTTCTGTTTCTAGTGTGCAGTACTTAATTTACACATCACAGATATGTCCTAACCAGACGTGATGTGATAAGATTCCAGTGACAAGCAGTTTGTCTGTCCACACCAGATGCAACGTGACTACGAGACGCGTCAAAATCAATCAAAAATCACAGCCAATCAGAAGAGTGCATGGGCGGAGTCTCTCTGCAAGTGCACTGCACTCGCAATGAAAATCAAATTAATGTATATTACAGCTTTTTACCATTATTAAAAATACATTCCATTAATTTATTTTCAAGATCTGAGGTGAATCGGGAATTGGGTCTCCTTTAGGACTCAGGCGGTAATGCCTGATCAAAAGTTATCATGATGTCTTGACTAATTATAACCTATTTCAATATTGTATGATGTTTATTACACTAAGTGCACAAACAACATGCTTGAAATATAAAATGAATGCCTATGAATTGCATAATAATACAAACTGGAAACACAACCATGCCTAAAAATGGCATTTTTGTTTAAGGATAAGGATTGTTGCAACATAATATGTTCTGTATAAGTAATTTAATATAAATTTTACATGATAATAGCAATGTGGTATAGTATATAATATTACTATTATAATTTTTAACAAATGAAATGTCATGCTAAGTACACACAAACATCATTAATTTGAAACATGTAATTGGGAACTATATTGGAAGCAAAAAACATACCTAATATGATATAAGCTAAGCTAGCAGGCTAATATGATAGATGTATGCTATTTGCAAGTACATAAGCTAACTAAAAAACAGTAAGAATGAGAAATGCTTGATTTCACAACCTAAAGGTTCAGTTATATACTAGTATGTGAACCATGTAATTTAAAAGACATTGATGCATTATAATGCATTTTAAATAATGATATAAATCATAACGTGATTTTGCAGGAATTATAATCAGGCGCTAAAAATACTAGCCATTAAAAGTCTGTTGAACCAATAGGATCACTTGGGGTCCTAAAGGAGACCCGGTTACCACACTGAAAGGCACTCACTAAATTAAACATGCAAAATACCAGGGTGAGTATCGTTAACTAAAACTGAAACTATTAAAACCATTTTTATTAACTGAAATAAAACGAAAATAAAACAAATTTTGAAAAACTTGCCTTTGTTTGAAAAACTTGCCTTCCCTTAGATTAAATATTGCCTTGGCAACTAACTGAAAGTTTAAGCATTTTAATTACTAACTAACTAACTAACTAACTAACTAAATAAATAAATAAAAACTGAAATAAAAATAAATTCAACCTAAATAGTAAAATAAATAAAAAACTAACAAAAAAAAATGACAAAAGTAAAATGATAAAATTAAAGTGAAAACAAAAATATTCATATTAATAAAAACTACAATAGCATATAAATACTAAAATAAAACTGCAAAATATAGAGTGGTGGAACTATGATGCATTTTTGTAGGCCAAAACCCGGAAGAAAGTTAGCATTTTAGCACTTCTGGTTCCATCGCCCTAATGGGTTTTTGGTTAAATGGCTGAAATACGGTCTGTGGTGAACTCGAGATACTTTCACGTTTTATTCTATGACATAAAATACATCAGTATTAACCTACCCATGATTTCCTTAAGCTTGACGGTTGCTAACAAGTGGCTAAATCGGACTACAGAGGCTGTCACGGACATTAAACTTCATCATGCCAAACAGGTAAAATCAGCCTAGTTATGCTTATAACTGCGCTCTTACAAACTATTCTAATTCAAACTTTCAGGGAAAATGTTTTTAGATAAAGGCTGAAAGAGCTGTCGGAAACTTATGCTGGTGACGCTGAAATCATGCGACCATGCTGTAGTCCGCTTATAGCCTACCTTTAGCTTTTTGCTTCTGGCAACTGCACTTAGTTGTGTTCATCTGTGATAATTATCTTGATGGACAAAACATAAAAGTATCTTATTACTTATTTTTTGCGATAATGGAAAAATCCTATTGGGTTTTTGTCATGGAACCAGCGTGACGGCAACTGCCGACTGGACTACAAAGTGACGTCATAGTTCCACCGCTCTATAGTAGTGACAAAAACAGCATACTACTATTGACGCTAATTTAAAAAAATTAGTAGACAGTAAAAAGCACATACTGCACAGTATTTAGTAAGCAGTAGCATTTCATTCTAAACAAAGCTAGATTGATGCTAGCAGTGTTTTTTAAGGGTTATTGTATATTTAAGTAGCGCTAAAGATAGTGGCTGCAGCTCATTATCTTTGAGTAAACCATGTACTGCCGCTCGGGGCTGTAAGTAATTGCAGACTAAGAGAACGTGTGCATGTGTAATTGAGAGAATCGCCGGGTGTGTTCCTGGAGTTTTAGTGAAGTACCTGCAGAATGCGTCTTTATGGTGGATGATGGGGGCTTTTGGGTAATTATCCTGTGGTAATAACAGGGAACATTCTCTTGGGTGCTACACACACACATACCTGTGAGCCTCCACTAAATTACACATGCACACACAGCGTGATTGCCTAAGGGTTGGAGGTAACCACAGCGATGCGCAGACATAAACAGACACAAGTTAAAATGGGTCATTGTTCAAGATGTGGGCCATTTTGTCAAGTTCAGTCAGCTATTTTGGAAAATGCCCTCTAGAGAGTCTGAGTATGATGATGTCAGCACAGACTTCTCTTTGAACATCCTTGTTAACTGAACTGTTCCCAAGAGATTTGCCCTACATCATTTGCCTGTTTTTCCTCCTGAAAATGTTGCTGCACCTACAGGACTTTAAAGACGTCGAAGTCCTACTGTTTAAATACGGCTGACTCAAATTTAACACAGGACTTGTAATAACTCACTTATCCTTATTTGTTTTTGGGTCACAGGTTAGGTGGTTCCTTTTGAAATTTTGTCTCTTAAAATCTTGGTTCAAGAGTTTACAATTCATTTGATTGAAATCCCATGCATAGTTTTCCGTGGATGGAACAGGATTCCGTGCTTGTAAAGTTCTGTGTGAGTGTCTTAGTGACTGATAAAATGTTGACCACTTCCCCTGACCTTTGACATCGCTCAATGGCTTTCAAACTCAAAGTGAGTCAACCAGTGTCCTTGTAATCAGTCCAAACCAATATAAATCCACAACAAAAATATATATTTTTTAAATTTGTACCACCACAAAAGTCATTTTAAGGTGCAAACTTCTCTCTGGACAATAAAATATAACATGTTTGAATATATAAAATATGAACATACACTACTGTTCCAAAGTTTGGGGTCAGTATGTTTTTTGTTTGTTTGTTTGTTTGTTTTTGGAGTTTTTTTTTTTTTTTTTTTAGAAATGAATCCTCAGAAAGGATGCATTTAATTGATCAAAAGTAAAAACATTTATAACATTACAAAAGATTTCTATTTCAAATAATGCTGCTCTTTTGAACAGGAATAAATTACATTTTAAAATACACAAAAACAGAAAACCGTTATTTTAAAATGTAATAATATTACATTTTTTACTCTATTTTTTATCAAAGGCAGCCTTGGTGAGCAGAAGAGACTTTTGACAAAATAAATGACAAAAACATTTAAAAATTTTACCGACCCCAAACTTTTGAATAGTACTGTACTGTATATATACAGCTTTTATTGCTGCAAGTAAAAATGGCACCTCATTGATCAATATGCACACTGCCCCTTAAAACAATATTACACTGTCTTAACCAGGCTTGACAAGGGATAAAAACAATCTCTTCTGTTAAAGCTAGGTTTAAAGGTGCCCAAGAACGTTCTTTCACAAGATGTAATATAAGTCTAAGGTGTCTCCTGAATGTGCCTGTGAAGTTTCAGCTCAAAATACCCCATAGATTTTTTTAAATTAATTTTTTAACTGCCTATTTTGGGGCATCATTAACAATGCACTGATTTACACTCGACGCCGCCCCTTTAAGACGCGTGCTTCCTGCCACACGAGCTGTCAACTATATTACAGCGCATTTACAAAGTTCACACAGCTAATATAACCCTCAAATGGATCTTTACAAGATGTTCGTCATGCATGCTGTATGCATGCTTCGAATTATGTGAGTAAATTATTTATTTGGATGTTAAAAGTTTTATTCTGAGTGAATCTGAGGCTGGGCTCCGTGGCTAATGGCTATTGCTACACTGTTGGAGAGATTTATAAAGAATGAAGTTGTGTTTATGCATTATACAGACTGCAAGTGTTGATGAAAATAACGACAGTCTTGTCTCCGTGAATACAGTAAGAAACGATGGTAACTTTAACCTCATTTAACAGTACATTAGCAACATGCTAACAAAACATTTAGAAAGACAATTTACAAATATCACTAAAAATATCATGATATCATGGATCATGTCAGTTATTATTGCTCCATCTGCCATTTTTCGCTGTTGTTCTTGCTTGCTTACCTAGTCTGATGATTCGGCTGTGTGCAGCTCCAGACGTTAACTGGCTGCCCTTGTGTAATCCCTTTGATAATTGTTGGGAACATCATGGGCTGGCATTATGCAAATATTGGGGCGTTCACCCCGACTGTTACGTAACAGTCGGTGTTATGTTGAGATTCGCCTGTTCTTCGGAGATCGTTTAAACAAATGAGATTTATATAAGAAGGAGGAAACAATGGGGTTTGAGACTCACTGTATGTCTTTTCCATGTAATGAACTCTTGTTATTTAACTGTGCCAGCGTAAATTCAATTTTTGAATCAAGGGCACCTTTAACAGTTTTGTAGAGGCTAGCAATACCAAGTTCGCTTTAAAAGCATGAGATCCCACCCTTCCTTCGGAGCTCTACAAAGCCACACCTACTCCAAAACACATGAACGCGCACAGCCAGAGCAGAGTCTGCAAAGCGTCACAAGAGACGGCGTTAAATTACCTCATGTCACAAAGCACATAACATTAATAATGAACGACTCCTGACTGCTGCAGATTCATTTCAGCGTTGATAGTGTTGCCATAGAAAAGCATAAATCTGAGTCTGAGAATGTGAACAACTCCATAATGGGTTGCCGTAGTTTTGGTTCAGGAGGAACTGTAAAAGGCGGCTGCTGTTTGTTTGTGGCACTCGGTGACTGACGTCTGTCTACAACTCTGCAAAGCCTCATAAAACGCGCTAATGACGCGTGATGTCTGTGCCAGAAGGGTGCGCACAGGTATGCAAACAGTAGCTTTAATCTTACGTTTTTGCCCTAAGCAGCTATAATCACGACCAGCAATGGGATATTTAGTCAGTCAGTTGTCTTCTATTTGTATTGTACCTTGCTAGACACCCCCACTTACAGCGATATTTAATTGCTCCAGATCTAACAGCATTTTCGCTTTCAGTGTGGACAGACAACATACTTGCTGGAAACGTCTGATATTTTATCAGAAAAGTAGGATTATGTGATGTTGCAACAAAATTTCCTCTCTTCTGTATATCTTTGTATGTGTTACTATGGGTGGAATATCCTCCTTATGTGCCCATTTTTACCTACAGACATATGATGCACTATCAAGGCTTTATCAAACACAAGCCACGGGCCTGATAACACACAAACTCACACAGACACCAACAATGCAGCTCTCCTACCATTTTCCCGGGATCCCCTTTTTGTCCTGGCGGTCCAATCAGAAGTGAAAAGTGTGTTGGCTCCACCTCGAAGCTCTGGAAATCGTAGAAATCTGGGAGAGTAACGGTTTGGACAGCAAACCTTGGAGTGCGTGGTGTGACGTAATGCATTTTAGGTTTGTCAGGATTGACTTTGGGGGTTTCAAGAGTTTTTGGTGGTTTGTTTGGTGCAGCGGTGGTGAACAGAGTGGATTTGGGTGTTGGAAGGTTCTTTTTGGGTGTGGGGTTTGGGGCAAAGGTGGATTTTGGGGATGGTGGTGTGGTGTATGGTTTGGATTTGGGCTGGAGTGGCCCAAGTCTTTTGGGGGCGGTCGGTTCCGGGTCTAACAATGGTTTTAGAACGGTATTTTGTTTCTTGTTAGGACTGATAGGTTGAGCACCAGTAGAAGTATTCTTTGTAGGGTTGATCTTGGTGGGCTTTGGTGCAAGTGTTGGTTTCTTTGCCGTGGGTTTTACAGCTGTTGGTTTGGAAGCTTTCGGTGGCGTAGTTTTGGGTCCAGTTGTTTTTGAACTTCCAAGTTTGGAAGAGGTTGGTCGAGCAATCGTGGGCTTTGGTTCCAAAGACTTTGTTCCGCTAAATTTTGGAGATGTTTTTCCTGGAGTGGGTTTGGATCCAGCTGGTTTGGTGGGGGTAAGCCAGACCGCAGGTTTTGAGGCAGTCGGCTTGGGTGTCCTGAGAGTAGGTTTGGGGGTGACAGAATTTAAATATCCCCAAGATAAAGGAGGTTCAAGTCCTGTTTGCATCAAGGAAAGGGGTGGAGGTGTGGTAGAGGAAGGCTTAGGTCGTACACCATCGTTCATTCTCGCAGCAGAAGAACCTACTGCACCATTTATGGATGTCCAAAGGAAATTAGTGGGAGTGAAAGTGAAAGTGCGATTAGGTGGTAATGTGTGGGCCAATAGTGGTGGGGCATGTCGGGATGGGAGGGGAAGTAGAGCAGGAGGCGCTGGCCTGTAAGTGTCATTTTCTCTGCACTGCCTACGGATGGCGCTGCAATAATTCTGCTGGGCTTGTGCTGAGGGAACTACGTCAAACTGACAAACCGCCCCCTCAAAGGGTACCGCACCCGGAAGCAAAGCGCTGCTGCCGCCCAAGCGGAATGTTCCACGAGGGTTCAGACGTTCAGGAAGTATGGGGAGTTTCTGTGTAACTCCGCCGTTGCTCTCTGAGCAGGGAGAGTGTAGGGTCACTGATTGCCCGTTTAGAACGAAGGCTAGATGATGCCAACGTCCATCATGGAGGTTGTATGGGAAGACCGCGGCATTCCCAGGGCCGGCGTGAAGCGTTAACTTGCCGGGCGAAATTTCCAGCCCGAGCTGAATCCGACTCCCAGATAGGACAGAGAAGAGAAATGCTGAGTTTAAGCGGTGAGATCGGACGCTCAGGATAATAGTGCAGTTCCAGAAGAGTTCTGGTGGGAACACAGAGCGTGTCGCAGTGGTAACTCGTGCCCGTGTCGTGAGGATGACTCCAGAGCGGAGGGAGATGACGCCAGCGGGAACGGTGCGAGAACCGAGCTCAGCACGCAGAGCCAACCGCTGCAACACGTCCACATCTGCAACACAAACCCAAACACGTTTTAATACATATTCACAGTTAAACATATATAATTTATTTGATTTAATAAAAATATTAAATATTTTAAATATTTTTTATTTAGTATTTTGTCATTTGCACACATGTGAACACATTCACTTTGATTTCATGGCATCTTTAGGAGGTCCATGGCTCCGCATTACATCATTTTAATGTGCTAATTCAGTTTTGTGCCATCTGTGTTAAAATATAGCAGGAAAACATCATATGAGGCTAAAAAGAAGCAGTGAGTTAACAGCTGCATGTCTGTATCTGATGCCAAAACTCTAGTGCTAAAAACTGGCGTTTGACAAGGAAAATCTGTGAACTTATCACAGTAAACTTGTGCGTGTATGTTTCACTTGGGTCAGCGTTGGCTTCACAAGGCCAGGGAAGAGCCAAATGTATGAGAACAGCCCCAGGAACTACTTCATTCACACAATAGTACACTGTCTGAATGATGTTTTTTTCTTGCGTAAATGAGCATCTGTTTGTGTTTCACACCCATATCATAAATCAACAGTCAGAAAAACTGTGAAGGACTATCAGTGGTTTTGGGACTGGGCATGTACCTGTGGTGCCTGTGTTGTCATGAAGTTGTTTTTAAGTGGCTCCAAAGTAATTAGTCAAATGGCATTTACAGATAATGATGATAATGAAGAGCAAAGATGGCAGAAATCAGATTGCGTATTTCTGAGAAGCATCCTAGAACCTTGACCAATCCACCTGATTTAAGTAAGTGTGCACAGACAACATACACTGAACATGTATTAATTAGATTAAGCTATTTATTTCATTGCTTTGTATTATTTAAAAAAAAATAGCGTATTTTATCAATAGTTCTCTTGAATGAATGAAAAAGTTTGCTGAGCTTGTCACAATGCATTTTGAGACTGATTTATCCATGATGCATGTGATGCTTCCTCATAAATAAACTGGCCAATTTTAGGTTTTAATCTTAGAATACAGCACAATTATTATGTAACATGCACAATGAAAACTCTCATCTGAGATGTACAATATATACTGTGTATATATATATATATATATATATATATATATATACAGTATATATATACACATACATACATATATTTATGTGTGTGTATATATATATAATTTATATTACATATAAATATAAATATTTTATATATAGATCTAATATATTTTTGTTAAATATATACATGCATGTGTATTTATATATACATAATAAATATACACAGTACACACACATAATGTAAACACAAACTTTTTATATATATATATATATATATATATATATATATATATATATATATATTAGTGATCGACCGATGTATCTGTTTACCGATATTTTTCCCGATATTTAAGCATTTTTCCATAATCGGGTATCGGTTTTGTAATATCGGATTCGCCGATTTACGGCGCCATCTTGTGGGCTTTTTGAGATTTCCGCCATTGCAGCCCGGGCGTCTGAGGAGATCAGTCAACAACAACTCAGTGCACAGGTAAAGTATGTTCTACTTGGTTTGCTTTAATTAATCAACTTTATTTAACATAACAGACATGCACAAATGAGATCTGAGACATAAATTCCTGATATAGTTAATTTATGCAGCTTGTTTCTAAACAATTGAGACGAACTCATTGAGTCACGTAGTGTAATTCGTCATGTCCTGTCCCAATAAAGACGTAACTTTACATGAATTAAATAAAACAGACATGAATAAGTGCATGTTGAAAATAAAAGCGCTGAATTTAATTCTCTATCTGTTGTATTTGCTCACCATTAGTCTAGAAGAAAAAGTTCGTTCATATTGCTTAGCAACTGACGGATGATCAGGAGGCTTAAGCACGGCCACTGAATGAAACTTTTGACAAGATTATCTTGTTTAAACACCCTAGATTATATTATCATTTACTACATAACAATTATTTCGCTAATACACATATAAATATAGCCTACCGCTTTGTGGAAATTAATTATTTATTATCTCCATGCGCGATCGCGGTTGATTAAGTTATAGTCAAACAGCACTTTGTCAGTTGGCATTTCATGATTTAACGTTAGATTAAATTTAGATCATAAAATGCCAACTGACAAGTGCTGTTTAACTTTATATAGTCTCGGAAAAAGTTCGTTCATATTGCTCAGCACCTGAATGGGTTGATGATCAGGAAGCCTCAAGCACGGCCACTGCATGAAATTTTTGACAAGATTATCTCGTTTAAACACCCTAGATTATATAATCATTTGATTTACTACATAACCATTATTTAGTTAATAAATATAACGTTTTTTTTTTTTGTATGCAAGGAGGGAGTGATTGTTATAAATAAAATGGTTTGTTCAGCTCATTTGTGTTGTAATAATTGTCAAAAACAGAAGTATAACAGTAAATAAATATCGGTTCTGCATATCGGTTATCAGGTACATAAACATGCAAATAATCGGTATCGGTATCGGTTATAAAAAATCAATATCGGTCGATCACTAATATATATATATATAAATAGATAGGTTAAGCCAGCAGATGAACTTAATGAACTCTCATTGCTGCCAGAACGGATCTTAATGCCTGTCATCTTCGGTTTGAATCTGTAGATTTATTATAACATTATTCCCAGGTGTTTTCATATGTGTGTTACTGTTGAGTTCAGCATGAATCAGCAGTCAAGAGGGAACATGATGTCATTTTTTCTATAAAACAGACATGCACTCACACACTCATTCATGTACAAGGGGTTATAGGATATGCTTTACTGAGGGAGAAAAAGTTCTCAGAACTGAGCAATGTTTGGCAGGAGAAAAGGTAAAATTCGGGTAAGGAAACTCATACATATGTGAGAGAAAGGGGGTTTGTGTTTCATGAATCAGGGTATAAAGTTTAACATTGTAAAACTTTCCAAACTTAGTGGAAAGTGTAAGAACATGAAACTGCAATAATTGTGCAATAATTCAGTGACCTCAAAACCACCATTTCCAATGCAATCACACACATGCAAACAAATGTTGCATGTTTATATCTTTCACATCTTACCTTCAAAGAGTATTTGGGTGAATCCAAAAGAAGTACAATAAAGTAGAATACACAGAAGAAGAGCTCTCCTAGAGACACAGAGAGAGAAAGACAGAGTTACTCATTTGAATTTCCACTATTTTGTGGGCAGCAGAGTTAGATGTTGAATCAGACCTTTACATAACAGAAGCCACTTGTCAAAACATCATCATTACAATGGAGGTACACATTTCAGGCTTCTTGCACTGGCCTCGACCCAAACAAGCGGAAAATTTTACTGGCAAAACCATCTTTCCGGAGTGAGTGGAATGAACCATCAAACTGATGGATGATGCCGGCCGGTTAAATGTAGTTCCATGTTTATAGTGAATGAAAACATTGTGCGTGTTCTTAGTTTCTTTTCTTTCATTTGAAAAATGGTTAAAATATGCATATAAATATATACTTAAGAAGTAGAAGTAAACTGCTATTCAAAAGTTTGGGATCGGTAAGATTGTTAATGTTTTTAAGCTGCATTTATTTGATTAAAAAAAAAAAACAGTAATATTGTGAAATATTATTACAATTCAAAAGAACTGTTTTCTATTTGAATATATTTTAAAACGTAATTTATTCCTGTGATCAAAGCTGAATTTTCATTATTCAGTGTCACATGATCCTTCAGAAATCATTCTAATATGCTGATTTGGTGCTCAAAAAAACATTTATTATTACAATCAACATTAAAAACAGTTGTGTACATTTTTTTCAAGATGAATAGAAAGTAAGAAAAAACAATTTATCTGACATGGAAAGCTTTTGTAACAGTATAGACCATCATTAAAAAGTTTGGGGTCAGTAAGAATTTTTTTCTTCTGGAAGGAAATTAAAGAAATTAATACTTTTAATCAGCAAGGATGCTTAAATTGATCAAAAGTGACAGAAAAAAATGTACACAACTATTTTTAATGTTGATAATAATCAGAAATGTTTCTTGAGCAGCAGATCAGCATATTAGAATGATTTCTGAAGGATCATGTGACACTGAAGACTGTAGTAATGATGCTGAAAACTCAGCTTCGATCACAGGAATAAATTACATTTTAAAATACATTAAAATAGAAAACAGTAATTTTAAATTGTAATAATAGTTCACAATACTGCAGTTAACATTAAACAATCCTTTCAACTCCTTTCAAACTTTTTAACTGTAGTGTACAGTGTAAAAAAAATGATTTTTATTTTGAGATGTGCTAAATATCACATTTAACAAATGTATAACTGAATGTCAGATGACAGCAAAGGTAATCCAAAAAATAATCTATAAAAAATATCTAATACTCACCGATAAAATACCCTTATAATACTGGTGTACCTTAGCAAACAACACTAATACTAGTGAAAAATGTTCGACTTTACGTGTGACGATACAACAAAGGAACCTCAGATGTAGTTTTTGCCAGACTGACCCTGTTGAACTTTGACCTCTGAACTCTAACCTCTGATTTCACAGGCGCATGAAAGAGGAAGTGACCCACAAGGGAAGGATTTCAATTATGATTGGCAGGGTAGCCAGAGCGCTCCAAACCCCCACTGTGTATGCAGACATGTTTGTGTGAGTGTGTGCCTTCGCCTGACAGCTGCTTTAAACATTACCTGGTGACCACAAAACACACACACTTTTATCTGTCATGCACACACACGCGGCCCTAGACTCCCCCAGGATCCCCGTACCTGAGTCAGGAAGTGAAGCGTCTCGCCGCAGAGTTTCTCAGCCAATCAGAACGGCAGAAACACCGGCCAGGCTGACCTCACATTTAGTGAGCCACCACAAACAGATGAGTGAGAAACAGTGTGTGTGTGTGTGTGTGTCGCAGCTGAATGTGCTCTTTCTATTGTGTATGTGTGTTTGTATTCACTGCAGAGAATTACTCATGTATGTGTCAAGCATCTCTTGAGTCTCATAAACACTCTGTGAGTGAATATTTGTGTATTGCAATAACAGAAATCTTATCTATCGGATTTAAATTTTTAATTTTCAAGGAAAACGCATGGGAACATGGGAAATGAGCTGACAGATTCACTCTCAGAGATGCTAAAATGTCCAATAAGCAGATTTAGAAGAGAAAATGAACATGAATGTGTAAGTTTGGGCACAAACTTGACCGCAGAAGTGAGTAAAATCAGACAAAACCATTTTGAGACATCCAAGGACGTTGCCAGTTGGAAAAATTATAAAATAAAATAAATACTCATTATAATTAGCTTATATAAGATCATTAGAAGTCTGTGGTATGTCTTCATTTAAAGTAAAAGTGTGTGTGTAGTGTCAATAGTGTATTTAGCTCTCATGTTTCCCTTTTTCCATGCAGGCATACAGTTATTTAGTGAGTGGAATTTGCTCTATGGTAGCAACCACATGTACACACAAATGGGTAAACTCACACACACACTATGTACACAGACGACTAAAAAGCCCCATCCTTGCATACAACAAGCCTTCTTTTTCTCTCTCTTACTTCAGTAATAGAAGAGTGGAAAATTCCTTCCATTCGGCACACAGTGATAGACATTGATGAGGAAGAACATGACCCCTGCTCTACAACTCCATCTTTCTCCAATTCACTTTTCCCTTTTAGGCGCAAAATACAAGTTTATGTTAAATATATACGTGTATATGTAGCAAACAAGCATATATCTCTCACAGAGGGGATCCAAAATCATTATATTCCTGTCAGGTTTGGAGTTGGTGTTATGTAGGGCGCACCCTGGCGGACAGTGGCGGAAGTGCAAGGTATCCGGTTACAGGCCGCTCGGTTTAAAACGGAGAAATCACCAAACGAACAGCGGTAGAGCTCAGAACAGACCGCACAAGATGCACTAAATCAGACGAACCATATATATAACTATGAAACGGATAGTTGATTGCTCAATTCAGCGTTTCAGTAGTGCTAAAATACATAATACAGCTCTGACGGGAAACACCTGTTCACCAGCTACTGTATATATCACTGCGCGCCTCAGTTACACCTCAGGGACTACATCTTTTAGCGGAAGCCCCACAGTTGCCTAATCAAATAACGCTTAATGGACATGTGTGTCCTTAGATATGATATTATGACGTCTATAATTGATCACAAAACTACAATTTCTATTCAGATTCAAGTTTGCTGGAAGTGGTTCAAGTGGTTCATTTCCAAGATTGACTTTTCCCCTAGTTTTCCCCTAGTTTCGTTTTTTATTTATTCACTTTAAGGGACTTTTTTTTCTTGCTGTCCTGCCCTAGATATGAGCAATGCATTTGGGTAACTATCATAAATGTGGTTTATTGGCTGTCAGAATGGTATTTAAAGCACACACCATAAACAGCCATACAATGACCAAAGTCACAGAAAGCACACTTAAAACTCTTCACAGCTCTGTAAAACCTGTTGAGTATTTCATACATGATGAAACATTTGCTTGTCTTAAACTCTAACAAACTTTAGGTTTCGTTCCTAGAATGTGATAGAATGTGATAAACACCGGCGAACGTTCTATAACATTCCTGGAACGTTGTACGCGGGAACATTGCTGGAGTACCTGTATAGTCAAGTTCGATTTAAAACACATTTCATTCTCGGTTTACATGAGGCGAGAAATTTCCTTTTGTAGTTGTTCTGTCAGCTACTCTAAGACCTGAACAGGTTATTCATTCATTCATTCATTCATTCGTGACGCGTCCACTGCCGTCGCGGGCATCAGAGCCACAGCTGAGGGTGTGAGGAACGGAAGTCTTGTTTGTTTAGCGTCTCTGTGCGGTTTTCTCTGATGCCCAGTGGCAAATACACACGTACACATCCAAACATAAACGCACACTGTGCCTATTTTGAACGAACGCCTCCAAGAATTCCATGTTTCCACGAGCGCCTCAAATAGAACCTGGAGCGCGTTTCCCTAGAGCGCAAAATACCGGTAGCGAATGATTTTCGTGACATTTGATTCCGTGAATCTTAAAACTGCTCAGATTGTCCTGCACTGATAACGATACTGAATCTACAGCATGAGTAGTGTAGTCCGATTCAATGAATCACTATACGAGCCGGTTCTTTTAAGTGAATCAAAAACATTTGAATCTGTCGGAGCGGTTACTGAATTAATTAGAATGAATCGCAAATCATTGTTGGACTCCTAATAAAACAAAAAACGACAGTTAATATGACAACATGCAGGGTTAACTTAGGATAAATGGGACATTTTCCCAGTCACCTCAATGGCAAAAGTGTCCCTAGATAAACACATTATCAATTACAAGGGTTTTACTGAATGAATGAAATGTTGACAGAAAGGCAATTTATTTGTTTTAACAACTAATTACTGGAACAAAATGAAATAAACCCATAAAGTAACAATATAAAAGACGATAAAAGATAGCGAAAATGCGTCTTACAAACGGCCCCTTACTAGAGTTAGAAATGAACCCAAAGACCTGATCCAGAGTCAAGACCACATGCACTACGCCAGTGCGCAAAAGGTTTGTATTAAACTGACCTTGGAGTTCTCGGACCTCTTCAGAAACCTATGCTGCATGCGCGTAATGATGGCAAAGAGCTGGCTCAAGCACATCTCTGCTGGTACACCTGGACCCTTTCAGTTAAAGATCGGGTTCTGTTCAGTTCTGAACGCTGGCCAAGCAACACAGGTAGAGCGGCGCGCGCGAACAAGCGCCCATTCACCCGGCACCAACACACACAAACCAGCGCGCCCTGCGCAAACATCCAGTCACCAAGCGCTCTTTGTCTCCGGTGTTACCGGGGAACGGAGGTGCCCGACCTGGATGACTGACCAGTTAATTAGGTACCTGATATGAGGTAAAACTGAAACTTACTTTGCCACCAGACGAGAGGTTCTGCGGACTCTCCTTCGGGTCGCTAAATTCATTTGTATTCATTTGTCCCGGCAGTCAAAATCCTGATCCGTTAATCTGCGTGACTGCGTCGCTGCCCGAGAGCGCGAGCCGTCGTCTCATGCATCGGATAAACCGTTGTGCGGAATGAGCACGATCTCCCACCGGTCTGCTGCGCGCGACACCACCATAAATCCCTCCCGTGGAGCGACGGGAATAATCCGCGGGCGATTCTGTCCGGTACTGCCCGGGTGCTGTAGGCATTTATGCCGGGTTGGCAACAGCTACAGCGGCTACTGGATGTTTGGTGCTTGGGGGGTTTGAGGAGTCAGGAGTGGAAGTTTCATCCTTTTTCCTTTTTTAAATAGCAGTTTGGAGAGCAGCTGTGGCGAGCGCCGGGTGTCGGGTTACACGGCAGCCGTACATAACGCCCCTTGTGGGAGGGTACACCGGGGCACCTCAGCCCCTGCCAAGGTTAGGTTACCAATGGGCTTTTCACACTTCAAGACGTTAACCCAGGGTCAATTTTAAGGCTGGATTAACGCTGGATTGTCTTGTTCCAGGTTTCAAGCTTGTTTTCATAAATGTTTAACTGGTTAAAGCAAGACACTGGAGGCAAAAACCTTTTTTTCCATGCACTGCTGGTCAATTTGAGATTCTGGGCTTTTCATATTGTGTTGTTTCAGACTATTGGAAAGAAAGCATCCAGTGTTTATTTTATTGCACTTTATCTGTGCCATTAGATTTCAATTACAATAGCTACATATCTTTAATGGCCATTTTCTCAAAATTTGTTTTTTTCCCCTCATTCACTGAGCCAGAAATCTTCACTTCAGTAGCATTTACATACACCAAACTTTAGATTTTTATTATGTATTCTGAAGGTTTTTACAGAGAGTTTGATTGATTTTATACAATTTATTCCTAAAACATATTTTCTGATTTGTTCAAATGAAAATGAAACAAAATGAAACACGAATTTTTTTGTAATTAACCAGCTTGGGAGACTTCAAAGGCCACACCTCCGAATGCCGTGAAAGTCCGAAAAATTAATTGGTTCCAGGGCTACAACTCTGGTAGTTGGAGCGACTTAATTTTTTTTTGATTAATCAACTTAAATATTTGTGTTTATTCTACAAATGAATAAGTTGCTCTAACTCAATGTAGCTTGTTGGTTGAACATAAATTCTCTCAAAGTTGTCTTAACTCAAATTGATACAAATCTTTTTTGTAGCGCCAACACATTATTTTTTAGAGTGTAGGATTATATTGTTATACTGTTTATGCTAACTTCTGGAACAGGGCTCAACCTATAGGGTTGAAGAACACTCTTAAAAATAAAGGTTCTTTACTGGCATTGACCATTCCATAAAGAACCTTTAACATCTATTGAACATTTCATTGTACAACCCTAATGTTATGAAGCGACGAGAATACTTTTTTGTACACAAAAACGGAACAAAAATAACAACTTTATTCAACAATCTCTTATGTATGACGCAGGAGCCGGCCAATAATGAGTCGGCGTTCTGATGTAGAACCTGGAAGCGCTGGACGAAAACAACATATGAGAATGACACAGAATAGAAGATATTGTTGAATAAAGTCATTATTTTTGTTTTGTTTTTGGCCACAAAAAGTATTCTCGTATAATATTAAGGTTAAACCACTGCAGTCACATAGACTGTTTTAATGATGTCTTTAGTACCTTTCCAGACCTTGAAAGTGATTATATTGCTGTCTATGGATGAGTCACATACCTCTCGGATTTTATGAAAAATACACTATATTGCCAAAAGTTTTGGGACACCTGCCTTTACGTGCACTTTAAGGACATGCCATTCTTAATCCGTAGGGTTTAATATGGAGTTAGCCCACCCTTTGCAGCTATAACAGCTTCAACTCTTCTGGGAAGGCTTTCCACAAGGTTTAGGAGTGTGTTTATTGGGAATTTTTGACCATTCTTCTCGAAGTGCATTTGTGAGGTCAAGCAGTGATGTTGGCGAGAAGGCCTGGCTCGCAGTCTCCGCTCTAATTCATGCCAAAGGTGTTCTGTCGGGTTGAGGTCAGGACTCTGTGCAGGCCAGTCAAGTTCCTCCACACCAAACTCGCTCATCCATGTCTTTATGGACCTTGCTTTGTGCACTGGTGACTTTTGCGCAGTCATGTTGGAACAGGAAGGGGCCATCCACAAACTGTTCCCACAAAGTTGGGAGCATGAAATTATCCAAAATGTCTCGGTATGCTGAAGCATTAAGAGTTCCTTTCACTGGAACTAAGGGGTCAAGCCCAACCCCTGAAAAACGACCCCACACCATAATCCCCCTCCACCAAACTTTACACTTGGCACAATACAGTCAGGCAAGTACCGTTCTCCTGACAACCACCAAACCCAGACTCGTCCATCGGATTGCCAGACAGAGAAGCGTGATTCGTCACTCCAGAGAACACGTCATCCGACGCTTTGCATTGAACTTGTTGTAAGGCTTGGATGCAGCTGCTCAGCCATGGAAACCCATTTCATGAAGCTCTCTACGCATTGTTCTTGAGCTAATCTGAAGGCTAATCTGAAAGTTTGGAGGTGTGTAGCTATTGATTTCTGCACACTGTGCGCCTCTGCATGCGCTGACCCCACTCTGTGATTTTACGTGGCCTACCACTTCATTGCTGAGTTGCTGTTGTTCCCAATTGGTTCCACTTTGGAACACACTCCATTCTTTCACAAATGTTTGTAGAAGCAGTCTGCATATGTGCTTGATTTGATACACCTGTGACCATGGAAGTGATTGGAAAACCTGATTACAATGATTTGGAGGGGTGTCCCAATACTTCTGGCAATATAGTGTATCTTAATTTGTGTTCAGAAGACGAACGAAGGTCTTACAGGTTTGGAACGATATGAGGGTGAGTAATTAATGACAGAATTTTCATTTTTGGGTGAACTAACCCTTTAAAATGTTCTTCACACTAAGAAAATAATGGTTCTTTTAGAAACTGTTCACTGAACGGTTCTTTTGGGAAACCAAAATGTTTCTTATATGGCACCAGTAAAAAAGCCTTTTGGAACCATTATTTGTACTCCCTTTCAAAATGAAAAGTTGTACTTTCTTAACCTGCTGAAACACCTTCAAAAAGTCTGATGTCCTGACTGATACCTGCAGATCTCTGAAACGTGCTCTGTGCTAAACGATTTAAGCATGAAGAAAAACAGCAAACATTTCAAGCATTTTGAGTCTCTCTATGGCTTGTTCAGAGGAGAAGCAGGTCTGAAAAGTTACTGCGTAAAGCATTTCCTCTAATTATGTGCATTTTGGATGCATAACCACTGCTTAAACCTGACAATTTGCCATGGATATTTAGCAGCGTGAATTTAACTCACTGTAAAGATACAGATTCTGATCTAAATATGGGCCACACGCCCACACCCAGGCCAGCACACGTCCCGCCCTGTAAACGCGAGTGCATTTAAGTATACATTTCTACTGTACCGCACATGCACTGTTGGCCATCAGCAAGAGTGTGTTTTTCCCTCCATCAGTCACTTGACATTCTTTCATCTTCATGCTTGCTGTCAGCATCAGTTAGCATTTGGTTGTGTATGTCACTAATTGATCATACGAACACAGAAAACAAGCAGAGACGAGGCCACACACCTGGTGTCATTACACAGGCTTTAAAACTAGGGATTTGAGCAGATTTACAGTAAGATAGAAGCTCCTCAAAGATCACGTTAATCCAAAGACATGAAATCAGTGCGGCTGGGTTTAGCAGAGCATATAAAATATTGCAACATAAAACACCTAAGCAGAACACAGTAAAGTCAGCATGAAATAAAATATGAGTTATTAGTACACGTTCCTTGGCCTATCATTAGTGCAAGTTATTTCAAAGTAAAAAAATGTTTGAATTTGTAATATTTCATCAAAATGTAATAAAGTTCCAGCCGACATCACACAGGTGGGAAAATAACATTAACCAAACAGCCAAAATGCTATTAAACATCATCTTACCTATACTGTTGTAGGTAATGCAGCCTTTCTATAATTAACATTAACATTAAGGTAAGGTTATGGCAATAACAGCAAATAATACAGTACATCTAAAAAAAAAAAGTATTATTTGGAGATGCTACGGTGACCTGACTTCATATATACCAATGAATGAAAAACAATGAACAAATTCATTCAAGCAAACCTCAGTTTTATCAAAAGCAGAAGATGAAACAAAGAAATGAAATACAGATTACTTTACTGAAATGAAGCATGAATTAACTGATTTGGCTTCTTTCCTGTGTTTTTGTCCAATCTGTCATTATTGAGGCATGAGTGTTGCTTTGTATTCAAACATCATCTGTTATTCATGTATCCGAGAATGTTAAGAACATGTCCACAAACCAGACTAATTTTTCCTGCTAATCCTCTTTATGAACTAATCCATCATCTCACACGGCCGTTTCTCAGAGCTCCGGCTCTATAGAACCTATATCACCACAGTTCAAAGGTCACTGGACTGCTTCTTTCAGACTCAAACATGACTGGAATACTACCATACTGCATACTGCATACTGTGAAGTGTACTGCCATTCAAAAGTTTGGGGTCAGTAAGGTTTATATATATATATATATATATATATATATATATATATATATATATATATATATATATATATATACACACAGAAATTAATACTTTTATTCAGCAAGGATCAAAAGGCATTTATATTGTTTCAAAAAGATTTCTATTTCAAATAAATGTTGTTCTTTTTCTATTCTTCAAAGAATACTAAAGAAAAATATATTAAGAAAAATATTAAGCAGCACAACCGTTTCCAACATTGATAAAAATATTTTTAAAAAATGTAACTTTTTTTTTTTTTTTTTTTGATCAAATATATACTGCCTTGGTGAGCATAAGAGAATTTGTAAATATATATATATATATATATATATATATATATATATATATATATATATATATTTTACCAATATCTTTCCCTACTATTTTGTAAAAAAAAAAAAAAAAAAAAAAAAAAAAAAAAAAAAAGAAGGAACGAAATAAACTGCACTGAGAGTATGGTATTTAAAATAATGAGTCATTAAAGGATTAGTTCACTTTCAAATGAAAATCACCCAAAGCTTTATTCACCCTCAAGCCATCCTAGGTGTATATGATTTTCTTCTTTCTGATGAACACAATCAGAGATATATTAATAAATATCCTAGCACATCCGAGCTTTATAATGGCAGTGAACGGGATCAATGAGTACCAGACCGCCTTCCGTATTCACTGTACGAAGAAAGTGTAAAACTCTTGCAGTTCAAAAAGCTTACAGTACGTCCTACGCCTTCCCTATTCAACTTACGGAAAAAGCTTATCTAATGCGACGTCGGTTTACACTTTATTCGTAAGTTGAATACGGAAAGCGGTCTGGCGGAAGCTAGATATTTTACTTCATATCTTGTTAAATATGGATTTTTTTTTTTTTTTTACACAAACGCATCGCTTCGCTTCAGAAGGCCTTTATTAACCCTCCGGAGCCGTGTGGAGTACTTTTCTGATGGATGGATGTGGATGGAGACACTTTCTTCAGTTCATACTCGTTGGTATCACTCACTGCCATTATAAAGCTTGGATGCGTCAGGATAATTATTAATATAACTCTGACTGTGTTCATCAGAAAGAAGAAAGTCATATACACCTAGGATGGCTTGAGGGTGAATAAAGCTTGGGGTAATTTTCATTTGAAAGTGAACTAATCCTTTAAGTTTCACTGGAAATGGAAGGTCAAGACAAGCGCATTGCATTGTGGGATGCAGTATCCAATGCAGCGTCTTCTGTTGTACACTACACATTTTGGCAAATTTAGTACAGTAGGTTGTGTAGTTATTACAAAAAAATCACATAATTTCATATTACAGAAAATTCACATAATGTGCAGACTAGCACAAGTAGTATGCTTGTCACATTTATGATCAGTTTTGGTTTCATTTTCACTGTATTCAGTTCCTGTTTTCCCTGCCTTAGTCATTAATTAGATCTCACCTGTTTGTATTCGGTTCATTATCTGGTGTATATAAGCCCTTCAGTTCTTTGTCTGGTGTAGTTTGTGTATGGTTGAAACTGTTGCGTTGTACCTTCATCTTGGAATACTGCTTTTGTTTTATATTATTAAAGTTATACCTTATATGAACTCTATCTTCTTTGTCATCATCCTTTGTGGAGCTACCCGTGACAATGCTATTCTGAACATAGGAGTGATTTGTATCTTTCTGCAAAATATTAAAGGGGTCCTAATATGCTTTTTTTACGTTTAACTTTCTATAGCGTGTAATGTTGCTCCAAAGGGAGTAAAGGCACGTTCACTCTAAGGATGATATAAAGATGATGATAAAGAGAGAAAATATACCTATCACTGGAATCATTTTATGAACGATTTTTTTTCCAGCTGATGAACAATAAAAACATTGACAGCCAATAAGAATACATTCTACCTTAAAGGGATAGTTCACCCAAAAATAAAAATTCTGTCATCATTTACTCACACTCAAGTTGTTCCAAACCTGTATACATTTCTTTGTTCTGCTGAACACAAAAAGGAAGATATTTTGATGAAAGTTTGTATCCAGGCCGCTTTGGGGCACCATTGACTTCCATAGTAGGAAAAGAAATACTATGGCAGTCAATGGTGCCAAAGAACTGTTCAGTTACCCACATTCTTCAAAATATCTTCTTTTGCGTTCAACAGAACAAAGACATTTTGACAGGTTTGGTGAGTAAATGACAGAATTTTCATTTTTGGGTGAACTATCCCTTTAAGGAGCTCGAGCATTTAAAGTGGCAGATGACAAACCTGCAGCCTGCGCTTAGAATACACAGAGCGTTATCTTTTGTTGGTGTGGACAATAATGTAGTTATCGTTATGGTTATCTTCATGGTTATCATTCTTGGTGTTTATTCTCTATATAAGTTTCTGAACTCCCTGAAACTCCACTGTAGTCTTGAGTTTTCTTCCGGGAACAAACACGTCACAATATTCCTCATTTAAATTATTCCCGCCCACAGCATATGCAAAATAAAGGGGTGGGACATGGTTAGCTGCGTTAGTAGTGTGTTGAAACTGATGGTTATGGTAAGGGGCGTGACATTTCCCAAAAACGCTTGAAGCAGTTAACCAATCACAACACACTGGTCCAGCCGACCAATCATAGCACACTGTGCTTTTTGGAAGGAGGGGCTTCATAGAGACAATAACTAAATGAAGTATTACTGACAGACTGGGAAGAGAGGAGCTGCAACAATGTCAAATATTTGAATGTTTTTTGAACATTCAAGCATGAAAACCTGTTCTAGTAGACGGCCAAAAAATCAAGACTTTGAAAAAAGGCATAATAGGTCCCCTTTAAATAGACTGTCAATAACTAATATTGTGCAAAAGTGGTGTAGACTAGTAACTGCTGTCTTATTCTGAGCATAAAATCAAGCTGTATCTCATCTACACACCCTCTGCCTCAAGCTACACACACTTTGAAAGCAGATACACACACCCTTTTGTCCATGACACCTACTTGGTGTCTCTAAATTGTGAGCTGTACACTTTAGTTCCTCCTCCTGTGTTTCAGCGTTGCACTAAAATTACAGATTAGCTTGTGTGTACCATTGTGTGTGTGTGCTTTAGTGTACTTTAGTGTACCACCCAGACTGCTTTGATTATGCTCATGCTGACCCAAAGCTTTAATTACAGTCCAAACCAAATGATCCCAACACTCCACAAATAACCCATCCAGACCAGATCAAACATTCAACGAGCTCACACACCATCATTAAGCAGGACACGCCCCCAAGTCTGCTGTGCCACGCCCTGAGCCAATCGCAGAGCGGCCCGAGCCGATCTACAGGGCCTCGCTGCATACGAAGAAAAGAAAACATCAAATAACTCATAATACTCACTGACTTACAAATGATGGAAAGCATTTCCACAAACGACCAAATAATGATCCGTACTCAGCAAAAAGTGGCCTCAAATGGCTCCAAGCTTCTTAATCATCTAAATTCAATCAGCTAATGATAAATGTGACCATTTCAAGTTAATTACAGCAAGAGAGAAAGAATTAATAGTTTATGGTGTTTGCCCATGCAAAATGCTAACAGCTTTTACTGAGTAAGTTAATAAATGAAAGGTGGCAGCAGGAAACAGCTTGATGACCGCAGCTTTGGTCAGTTATCTCTTCACAATGGATATGTGTGTGTACTGTGTTTTATCAGCTGTTCTGTGTTTCAGTGCTGACCACAGATCATCAAGATAATAGCGGTATGAATTATATAAATTGGTCTGGCAGATGCTTTTCGACTTTTCTTATAGTAGCGAACACAAATAAATCATTCAGTGGGTTCAGTAGCAGCTCCTCCTGCAGGTAAATGACTTAATTAAAGCACACAATAAAATCAATGAGTGCCAAAATGAACATTGAGCCGGAATGATCTCATTAATCTAAAGACTATAAAAAGCCTCTGAAATGGGACAGAAAAATTATGAATCAACAAAAGACAGTAGCAAGATGAAGTAGAGACTCTTGCTGAAGGACTCCTGCTTCTCAGATGTTTCTCCTGAGATAAAGATCCCAGTAATCTCACATGTAACTCCTCTAGAGTTTCAGAAGAGATCCCAAAAGTGTCTCAAACTGTGCCAGGATTTGTTACGATATGAAGGTCTGCAATCAAAAGTCTCAACATGAACTCAAAACCAATTGAGTTGACATCAAGTCGACATCAAGTTTATAGCTCCATTACTGTTTGTCAACTATTGTCTCATTTATTTCATCGAGACAAAGTTGACACCTAAATGAGACATAACTGAAAAATCCACGATGCCTCTGAGCTGTAAACGAGCAATAAAATGATAGGGTGTTCTAGCTGATTGCTAAAATGTTGCTGTGCAGTTGCTAAGGTGCTCTGATGTGTTTTTATGTGTTGCTGAGCAGGGTGCTCTGCGTTTTTATGCAGTTGCTAAGATGTTCTCAGGTGTTTTTAGTGCATTGCTGTGCAGTTTCTAGGTGTTCTGGCTGGTTGCCAAAGCGTTGCTATGCAGTTGCTAAGATATTCTCAGATTTTTTATGTGTGTTGCTGTGCAGTTTCTAGGTTGTTCTGGCTGGTTGCCAAAGCGTTGCTATGCAGTTGCTAAGATGTTCTCAGATTTTTTATGTGTGTTGCTGTGCAGTTTCTAGGTTGTTCTGGCTGGTTGACAAAGCGTTGCTATGCAGTTGCTAAGATGTTCTCAGATGTTTTATGTGTGTTGCTGTGCAGTTTCTAGGTTGTTCTGGCTGGTTGCCAAAGCGTTGCTATGCAGTTGCTAAGATGTTCTCAGATTTTTTATGTGTGTTGCTGTGCAGTTTCTAGGTTGTTCTGGCTGGTTGACAAAGCGTTGCTATGCAGTTGCTAAGATGTTCTCCGATTTTTTATGTGTGTTGCTGTGCAGTTTCTAGGTTGTTCTGGCTGGTTGACAAAGCGTTGCTATGCAGTTGCTAAGATGTTCTCAGGTGTTTTTAGTGCATTGCTGTGCAGTTTCTAGGTGTTCTGGCTGGTTGCCAAAGCGTTGCTATGCAGTTGCTAAGATGTTCTCCGATTTTTTATGTGTGTTGCGGTGCAGTTTCTAGGTTGTTCTGGCTGGTTGCCAAAGCGTTGCTATGCAGTTGCTAAGATGTTCTCAGATTTTTTATGTGTGTTGCTGTGCAGTTTCTAGGTTGTTCTGGCTGGTTGACAAAGCGTTGCTATGCAGTTGCTAAGATGTTCTCAGATGTTTTATGTGTGTTGCTGTGCAGTTTCTAGGTTGTTCTGGCTGGTTGCCAAAGCGTTGCTATGCAGTTGCTAAGATGTTCTCAGATTTTTTATGTGTGTTGCTGTGCAGTTTCTAGGTTGTTCTGGCTGGTTGACAAAGCGTTGCTATGCAGTTGCTAAGATGTTCTCCGATTTTTTATGTGTGTTGCTGTGCAGTTTCTAGGTTGTTCTGGCTGGTTGACAAAGCGTTGCTATGCAGTTGCTAAGATGTTCTCAGATTTTTTATGTGTGTTGCTGTGCAGTTTCTAGGTTGTTCTGGCTGGTTGACAAAGCGTTGCTATGCAGTTGCTAAGATGTTCTCAGGTGTTTTTAGTGCATTGCTGTGCAGTTTCTAGGTGTTCTGGCTGGTTGCCAAAGCGTTGCTATGCAGTTGCTAAGATGTTCTCCGATTTTTTATGTGTGTTGCGGTGCAGTTTCTAGGTTGTTCTGGCTGGTTGACAAAGCGTTGCTATGCAGTTGCTAAGATGTTCTCAGATTTTTTATGTGTGTTGCTGTGCAGTTTCTAGGTTGTTCTGGCTGGTTGACAAAGCGTTGCTATGCAGTTGCTAAGATGTTCTCAGATGTTTTATGTGTGTTGCTGTGCAGTTTCTAGGTTGTTCTGGCTGGTTGCCAAAGCGTTGCTATGCAGTTGCTAAGATGTTCTCAGATTTTTTATGTGTGTTGCTGTGCAGTTTCTAGGTTGTTCTGGCTGGTTGACAAAGCGTTGCTATGCAGTTGCTAAGATGTTCTCCGATTTTTTTATGTGTGTTGCTGTGCAGTTTCTAGGTTGTTCTGGCTGGTTGACAAAGCGTTGCTATGCAGTTGCTAAGATGTTCTCAGATTTTTTATGTGTGTTGCTGTGCAGTTTCTAGGTTGTTCTGGCTGGTTGACAAAGCGTTGCTATGCAGTTGCTAAGATGTTCTCAGATTTTTTATGTGTGTTGCGGTGCAGTTTCTAGGTTGTTCTGGCTGGTTGACAAAGCGTTGCTATGCAGTTGCTAAGATGTTCTCAGATTTTTTATGTGTGTTGCTGTGCAGTTTCTAGGTTGTTCTGGCTGGTTGACAAAGCGTTCCTATGCAGTTGCTAAGATGTTCTCCGATTTTTTTATGTGTGTTGCTCTGCAGTTTCTAGGTTGTTCTGGCTGGTTGCCGAAGCGTTGCTATGCAGTTGCTAAGATGTTCTCAGGTGTTTTTAGTGCATTGCTGTGCAGTTTCTAGGTGTTCTGGCTGGTTGCCAAAGCGTTGCTATGCAGTTGCTAAGATATTCTCAGATTTTTTATGTGTGTTGCTGTGCAGTTTCTAGGTTGTTCTGGCTGGTTGCCAAAGCGTTGCTATGCAGTTGCTAAGATGTTCTCAGGTGTTTTTAGTGCATTGCTGTGCAGTTTCTAGGTGTTCTGGCTGGTTGCCAAAGCGTTGCTATGCAGTTGCTAAGATGTTCTCAGATTTTTTATGTGTGTTGCGGTGCAGTTTCTAGGTTGTTCTGGCTGGTTGACAAAGCGTTGCTATGCAGTTGCTAAGATGTTCTCAGATTTTTTTATGTGTGTTGCTGTGCAGTTTCTAGGTTGTTCTGGCTGGTTGCCAAAGCGTTGCTATGCAGTTGCTAAGATGTTCTCAGATTTTTTATGTGTGTTGCTTTGCAGTTTCTAGGTTGTTCTAGCTGGTTGCCGAAGCGTTGCTATGCAGTTGCTAAGATGTTCTCAGGTGTTTTTAGTGCATTGCTGTGCAGTTTCTAGGTGTTCTGGCTGGTTGCCAAAGCGTTGCTATGCAGTTGCTAAGATATTCTCAGATTTTTTATGTGTTGCTGTGTAGTTTCTAGGTTGTTCTGGCTGGTTGCCAAAGCGTTGCTATGCAGTTGCTAAGATGTTCTCAGATTTTTTATGTGTGTTGCTGTGCAGTTTCTAGGTTGTTCTGGCTGGTTGCCAAAGCGTTGCTATGCAGTTGCTAAGATGTTCTCAGATTTTTTATGTGTGTTGCTGTGCAGTTTCTAGGTTGTTCTGGCTGGTTGACAAAGCGTTGCTATGCAGTTGCTAAGATGTTCTCCGATTTTTTATGTGTGTTGCTGTGCAGTTTCTAGGTTGTTCTGGCTGGTTGACAAAGCGTTGCTATGCAGTTGCTAAGATGTTCTCAGATTTTTTTATGTGTGTTGCTGTGCAGTTTCTAGGTTGTTCTGGCTGGTTGCCAAAGCGTTGCTATGCAGTTGCTAAGATGTTCTCAGATTTTTTATGTGTGTTGCTGTGCAGTTTCTAGGTTGTTCTAGCTGGTTGCCGAAGCGTTGCTATGCAGTTGCTAAGATGTTCTCAGGTGTTTTTAGTGCATTGCTGTGCAGTTTCTAGGTGTTCTGGCTGGTTGCCAAAGCGTTGCTATGCAGTTGCTAAGATATTCTCAGATTTTTTATGTGTGTTGCTGCGTAGTTTCTAGGTTGTTCTGGCTGGTTGCCAAAGCGTTGCTATGCAGTTGCTAAGATGTTCTCAGATTTTTTATGTGTGTTGCTGTGCAGTTTCTAGGTTGTTCTGGCTGGTTGCCAAAGCGTTGCTATGCAGTTGCTAAGATGTTCTCAGATTTTTTATGTGTGTTGCTGTGCAGTTTCTAGGTTGTTCTGGCTGGTTGACAAAGCGTTGCTATGCAGTTGCTAAGATGTTCTCAGATTTTTTATGTGTGTTGCTGTGCAGTTTCTAGGTTGTTCTGGCTGGTTGACAAAGCGTTGCTATGCAGTTGCTAAGATGTTCTCAGATTTTTTATGTGTGTTGCTGTGCAGTTTCTAGGTTGTTCTGGCTGGTTGACAAAGTGTTGCTATGCAGTTGCTAAGATGTTCTCAAGTGTTTTTAGTGCATTGCTGTGCAGTTTCTAGGTGTTCTGGCTGGTTGCCAAAGCGTTGCTATGCAGTTGCTAAGATGTTCTCAGGTGTTTTTAGTGCATTGCTGTGCAGTTTCTAGGTGTTCTGGCTGGTTGCCAAAGCGTTGCTATGCAGTTGCTAAGATGTTCTCCGATTTTTTTATGTGTGTTGCGGTGCAGTTTCTAGGTTGTTCTGGCTGGTTGACAAAGCGTTGCTATGCAGTTGCTAAGATGTTCTCAGATTTTTTATGTGTGTTGCTGTGCAGTTTCTAGGTTGTTCTGGCTGGTTGCCAAAGCGTTGCTATGCAGTTGCTAAGATGTTCTCAGGTGTTTTTAGTGCATTGCTGTGCAGTTTCTAGGTGTTCTGGCTGGTTGCCAAAGCGTTGCTATGCAGTTGCTAAGATATTCTCAGATTTTTTATGTGTGTTGCTGTGCAGTTTCTAGGTGTTCTGGCTGGTTGCCAAAGCGTTGCTATGCAGTTGCTAAGATATTCTCAGATTTTTTATGTGTGTTGCTGCGTAGTTTCTAGGTTGTTCTGGCTGGTTGCCAAAGCGTTGCTATGCAGTTGCTAAGATGTTCTCAGATTTTTTATGTGTGTTGCTGTGCAGTTTCTAGGTTGTTCTGGCTGGTTGCCAAAGCGTTGCTATGCAGTTGCTAAGATGTTCTCAGATTTTTTATGTGTGTTGCTGTGCAGTTTCTAGGTTGTTCTGGCTGGTTGACAAAGCGTTGCTATGCAGTTGCTAAGATGTTCTCCGATTTTTTATGTGTGTTGCTGTGCAGTTTCTAGGTTGTTCTGGCTGGTTGACAAAGCGTTGCTATGCAGTTGCTAAGATGTTCTCAGATTTTTTATGTGTGTTGCTGTGCAGTTTCTAGGTTGTTCTGGCTGGTTGACAAAGTGTTGCTATGCAGTTGCTAAGATGTTCTCAAGTGTTTTTAGTGCATTGCTGTGCAGTTTCTAGGTGTTCTGGCTGGTTGCCAAAGCGTTGCTATGCAGTTGCTAAGATGTTCTCAGGTGTTTTTAGTGCATTGCTGTGCAGTTTCTAGGTGTTCTGGCTGGTTGCCAAAGCGTTGCTATGCAGTTGCTAAGATGTTCTCCGATTTTTTTATGTGTGTTGCGGTGCAGTTTCTAGGTTGTTCTGGCTGGTTGACAAAGCGTTGCTATGCAGTTGCTAAGATGTTCTCAGATTTTTTATGTGTGTTGCTGTGCAGTTTCTAGGTTGTTCTGGCTGGTTGCCAAAGCGTTGCTATGCAGTTGCTAAGATGTTCTCAGATTTTTTATGTGTGTTGCTGTGCAGTTTCTAGGTTGTTCTGGCTGGTTGCCGAAGCGTTGCTATGCAGTTGCTAAGATGTTCTCAGGTGTTTTTAGTGCATTGCTGTGCAGTTTCTAGGTGTTCTGGCTGGTTGCCAAAGCGTTGCTATGCAGTTGCTAAGATATTCTCAGATTTTTTATGTGTGTTGCTGTGCAGTTTCTAGGTTGTTCTGGCTGGTTGACAAAGCGTTGCTATGCAGTTGCTAAGATGTTCTCAGATGTTTTATGTGTGTTGCTGTGCAGTTTCTAGGTGTTCTGGCTGGTTGCCAAAGCGTTGCTATGCAGTTGCTAAGATGTTCTCCGATTTTTTATGTGTGTTGCTGTGCAGTTTCTAGGTTGTTCTGGCTGGTTGCCGAAGCGTTGCTATGTAGTTGCTAAGATGTTCTCAGGTGTTTTTAGTGCATTGCTGTGCAGTTTCTAGGTGTTCTGGCTGGTTGCCAAAGCGTTGCTATGCAGTTGCTAAGATGTTCTCAGATTTTTTATGTGTGTTGCGGTGCAGTTTCTAGGTTGTTCTGGCTGGTTGACAAAGAGTTGCTATGCAGTTGCTAAGATGTTCTCAGGTGTTTTTAGTGCATTGCTGTGCAGTTTCTAGGTGTTCTGGCTGGTTGCCAAAGTGTTGCTATGCAGTTGCTAAGATGTTCTCAGATTTTTTATGTGTGTTGCTGTGCAGTTTCTAGGTTGTTCTGGCTGGTTGACAAAGCGTTGCTATGCAGTAGCTAAGATGTTCTCAGATTTTTTATGTGTGTTGCTGTGCAGTTTCTAGAGTGTTCTGGCTGATTGCCAAAGCATTGCTATGCAGTTGCTAAGACAGTCTGAAGGCTTTTTTAGTGCATTGCTGTGCAGTTTCTAGGGTGTTCTGGCTGGTTGTGAAAGCGTTGCTATGCAGTTGCTAAGATGTTCTCAGATGTTTTATGTGTGTTGCTGTGCAGTTTCTAGGGTGTTCTGGCTGGTTGCCAAAGCATTTCTATGCAGTTGCTAAGATGTTCTCAGATGTTTTAGTGCATTGCTGTGCAGTTTCTAGGGTGTTATGGCTGGTTGTGAAAGCGTTGCTATGCAGTTGCTAAGATGTTCTCAGATGGTTTATGTGTGTTGCTGTGCAGTTTCTAGGGTGTTCTGGCTGGTTGCCAAAGCATTTCTATGCAGTTGCTAAGATGTTCTCAGATGTTTTAGTGCGTTGCTGTGCAGTTTCTAGGGTGTTCTGGCTGGTTGTGAAAGCGTTGCTATGCAGTTGCTAAGATGTTCTCAGATGTTTTATGTGTGTTGCTGTGCAGTTTCTAGGTTGTTCTGGCTGGTTGCCAAAGTATTTCTATGCAGTTGCTAAGATGTTCTCAGATGTTTTAGTGCGTTGCTGTGCAGTTTCTAGGGTGTTCTGGCTGATTGTGAAAGCGTTGCTATGCAGTTGCTAAGACAGTCTGAGAGCTTTTTTGGTGCGTAGCTCTGCAGGGTGTTCTGGCTGGTTGCCAAAGCATTTCTATGCAGTTGCTAAGATGTTCTCAGATGTTTTATGTGTGTTGCTGTGCAGTTTCTAGGTTGTTCTGGCTGGTTGCCAAAGCGTTGCTATGCAGTTGCTAAGATGTTCTCAGATGTTTTAGTGCGTTGCTGTGCAGTTTCTAGGTTGTTCTGGTTGGTTGCCAAAGCATTGCTATGCAGTTGCTAAAACAGTCTGAGAGCTTTTTTAGTGCGTTGATGTGCAGGGTGTTCTGGCTGGTTGCCAAAGCATTTCTATGCAGTTGCTAAGATGTTCTCAGATGTTTTAGTGCGTTGCTGTGCAGTTTCTAGAGTGTTCTGGCTGATTGCCAAAGCATTGCTATGCAGTTGCTAAGACAGTCTGAGAGCTTTTTTAGTGCGTAGCTCTGCAGGGTGTTCTGGCTGGTTGCCAAAGCATTGCTATGCAGTTGCTAAGCTTTTTTTAGTCCGATGCTGTGCAGTTTCTAGGGTGTTCTGGCTAGTTGCCAAGGCATTGCTATGCAGTTGCTAAGACAATCCGAGAGCTTTTTTTAGTCCATTGATGTGCAGTTTCAAGGGTGTTCTGGCTGGTTGCCAAAGCGTTGCTGTGTTGCTAAGACATTCTGACATTTATTTATTTATTTATTTATTTTTGTGCTTTGCTGTGCAGTTTCTAGGGTAATTAAATATTAGACATAAAATATTTGCGGTGTCATACATAGCAAAAATCATAAGATGGGGAATATTACTTGTGGTTACTTTAGAAAAGTCCACTAATAAAAATGAATACACTAAAGAAGAAAGGGAAATATAGTGAAAGCAAAAGAAACTAGATTAGATAGCAGGGCCTCCACCCCTAACATTGGTTTCTAGTGTTTAAGAGAAAGAGAGACACACATGTGCAGAAACACAAATAACCACAGAAGAACACACACTTTCACTCCAAAAACACATGCTATACCCCTCCCAAACACACACATATAGATGTTCCCATACTGCAATCTGTAAACACTGGCTAAAAACCATCATATACTGTATACACACACACACACACACACTTAAACACATACATGCACATACACCCACAGGCATTTCCAAGTGTGGCGCTCAAAACCAAAGTGTGGTCTCGTGCACAGCAATAATCACTAACCTGCTCTCTCACATCTATACCAGAATAACCTACACACATGATTTACTCTGTCTTAACAGCACTAGAATAACCAAGACACACATAACACACATGCACTGCAGACATGTAATGTTGCCCTCAATCTTAGTTCTATGAATATCATCAGTGCAAACACACAAGTATAAACACTGTCCTATATTTTGAGCTGAAGGCGGAAATGCAAACCTCACTGTAATGTGGTATCACATCATAATAAGGCTTATGATTATTGTAATCATACTGTTATGTGGTAAACAGAGCAAATGCACAGTGTCTCCATCCACATCCATACAAACGCATCTAAAAGCAGCCCAGATAGATGGGTGTTCACAGATTCATGTGTGTGTATTTGTTCATGTGCTATTTCACTATAAAGATACCTCACATTTCTAAGGGAGAGTTTTCTAAGATGGTTTTATAGCTCGGAAGTTACACAATCTTAACTCAGGAGAGTTTTCAATTATGTACACGTTCAAAAGTTTTTTTTAGGAAACATCCTATGCTGTCTAGGAGAAACAACTGTGATATTATTTTTCTTTGCGAGTTTTCTTGGATTCATGGGTGTGTGTTTGTGTGTGTCAGTCACATAGCAATTTAATGTTTTTCTTAGTAGACAAAGAAACACAAACCAGCATTTAACAGTATGAGTTCCAGTATGAACAAAAATAAGTGTGTCTGAGAGAGACAGAGACATAATTAGAAATAAAATAACTAACATTATCACTGAGTGCGCACTTCCACATTTTATACCGCAGTTAGATCAAAGAAACACATTAATTATTATATGCTTATGAATGTAAAACTCACCTGCGCAGAGATACGTGTGTGTTTGCACGTAGGCCTGTGTGTGTATGTACTTAACATGCTGAAATTTGCTTTCACTTGCCTGTGAGAGAGGATCATAGGATAACTTGTATGCTGTGAAATTCCGCCTGTTAAACACACACATAGTATACATTTTCTGAAACAAATGTAGGCGGTGTTTGCATGTGCAATGAAAGTCTAAGGGAATTTCTGGTGCAGGATGAGTTTGGGGTCTTTTCTTATCTTTTTTTTTTAAAGAAATAAATACTTTTATTCAGCAAGGACGCATTAAATTGATAGTAAAGTCATTTATAATGTTGCAAAATATTCTATTTTAAATCAATACTGTTCTTTTGAACTTTCTATTCATCAAAGAATCATGAAAATCTGAATTTTTCACAAAAATATTAATCAGCACAACTGTTTTCAACTTATTATAATAAGAAATGTTTCTTAAGCATCAATGCAGCATATTAGAATGATTTCTGAAGGATCATGTGACACTGAAGTAATGATGCTGAAAATTCAGCTTTGATCACAGGAATAAGTTACATTTTAAAATATATTTAAAGAGAAAACAATTCATTTAAATTGTAATAATATAACCTGTAACCATCTTGATCATAGATGGAAAAGACAATTTACAGCCAATACAGGCAATTGGCCCTTCGCCGGGAGTTTGATTGACAAGCGAACTAACCAATCATAACGCAGAATCTGCCATTTTGTCCGACAAAGCAGTCAGGAGTTAGAAGATTAACCTCGGTGGACTTAAACTTGAAAAATGGCGTGTACTGACGTCTTTCCACATTTGAAACAACATTCCTTCTGATGTTCATTCATGTTTATTTGATGCTATAAATTAACTAGAAAGAATAGATGATCGGTTCATGAGCTGCTTGAGCTGAGGTGCTACAGCAATCTGTCACGACACATTAAAGAGCCACAAAACGGTTTTTATTGTTTGAATTTCTTAAAAAATTACACAGTTTGAAAGCTGGGACTTTGTTTAATATCATAAGTAACCTGCTCTGTCTTGTCTTGTCTGTTTTCACTCTGTGTGGCGTGACAGCGCCATGGCTTGTCGGACAAAGCAACAGTAACTAAGGGGGAAGGGTCTTTGTGAAGGGTCAATTTACCATGTGGTATGAATGTCGTGGGTGTGTGCAAAAAATCGCGAGATGCACAATCCTTTACACATGTGAAAAACGCAAAGGCGCCCTCCCGGTGGCCGATTTCTTTTGAATTTCTCACAGGCCTCTAGGGCAAACAAGCACAGCAAGTTTCATTCCAATCAGCCTCTGTTAACCTTGCCTGATAGCTGCTCAAACTTCAGTGGCTGATGGAGGACATGTTTTTTGAGATACGCGAATATCCTCAGACAATCATGGAATCTTGGACAAAGACACTGCATAAGTCGATCGGACTAACGGTGTAGTTATAGCCATTTTCATGTTTTTTTTCATGTTATAGTGCCACCAAGTGGCCAGTCGCCTTTTCACGTGACCACAGAATGAGCTCTTACATAGGTGTGCTGAGTTTGGTGAAAATACCTCATTCCGTTCACAAGTTATAGCCATTTTAGTAAAAAAGGCTCCACCCACTTCTAACGTTTTGGACGCCCTTAGGGACCGTGAATCAAAATTCAATTTTTTTATTTTTTGATAATTATTGACAATCAGACTCCAGAGAATCCTGCTGCGCTGGGGTATGTTTCCCAAAAGCATCGTTAGCCAACTATGGTCGTAAGTCCCATTGAACTCTATTGGTAACGATGGAACTTGCGACCATAGTTTGCTTTGGGAAACGCACCCCAGGATTGGTTCCAATCGGGCCAAAAACCTAGGACTGGTTTGAAAAAAAGTAGGTTTTTCAAAAAATCCAAAATACCCCAAAATTTTGCTAGAATAAGGCATGTCCATCTTGAGCCAAGGATTCAAATGATATAAGTCTGTAGTGCCCCCATTAGGACGATCGGGGCGAGCCTTGGTGACATTTTAGGCAGTGTGAGTACTACCAGCCCTCAAAGTTTCAAGTTTCTACGACTTACGGTTCGGTCTGCCCAATCACTTTTAGGGGAGAATGCTGATCCTTGGAAATTTGAACAGTTACAATAGTGTTTCAACACTACACACTTGAACCCCTAAAAAAAACAAAACCTTAACGACCCCAAACTTTTGAACAATAATGTACACGCTGAAGTTAAATTGGACACGAATAATTTGCCAGAATAAATCGATTAGATACACTGACTAATGTCCATCCAAAATCTGGACGTCATTGGAAATTCTTGATTTTATTGTTGCTGAATTACAGACCTCATGTTTGGTCTAAACTGGAAGTTTTAAAGCCCAGTTTAAGGGCCAGATCAGATAGACATTCTCCTCTATAAACTCCTTGTTTTGGGTCACACATAACAGCTTTTTAAGTGCTCAGGCACCAGATAATAAAACGTTTAACACTGTACGCAGGAAAGATGAGAGAATGCTCAGACCGGCATGAGCGTAGCCTCTCATTTAGAGATTTTCACATGCTTTAAACTTCTATATGTTCATTTACTATGCTATAAAAAACAGCCACAGTGAGGCATGCTGGGAAGCGTGACGTGCAAGAGGCGGAGCTTCATGAAGTCCAGTCACGCTAATCTCTCAGCACCAACACACATACACACACAATAAAGAAACAACATACACACAATGCATCGTTTAGAAGTCAAGTATGCTGTATCCCACAATGCAATGCGCTAGACTTCGCCAGTTTGAATTGGACTAAATTGGAAGAAATATGTCATCTGTCACTAATGACACATTATTTGCTTGGACTGCTATTAGTTAAGGCATTTTACACTAAATTGGAGCTCATATGCAAAATAAGAAATTATTTATTCATGAGATGATATCTGAATGCAACTTGGTGATTTAAAAATGCAAATGCGGCAATACTGAGGTTTGAAACACTCACTGTGTATGTACACTGAAAAAATATGGTGTAGAATTTACTTTGAAACAACTTTTACTCAGAATTTGCCGGTAAAACACTGAATTAAACATGAAATTTTGAAGTAGAAAGACTGAAATAGTATTTTGTATTATGAGGAAAGCAGTATGCCAGTGATTTCTGACTCAGTAATGCTAATTTCTGCAGCTGGTTTCTTTTCCTGTCGTGGATGGAAGTATTCAAGAGGCATTTTTGAATATTCATGAACACACACAGTAAACATTTTCTCTGCAAATAGGAAAATGTCTAGCAGTGATCCAGTGCAAAACTGAACGATTGGCATATGCAATTACATGACATGCCACTAGGGGGATTCATCCTATATTAATTAATAATAAAACATACATTTTATCCCTTGATGAATATCACTCCTTTCTCCACACCCTTCTATTGGTTCCTCCCGCCCACATTTCCCTCTTTCCGATGGCTTCTTCCCTCGTTCTCTCTCTTCCTAGATTCCTGTAATGCCAGCAGTGTAAGACTTCATTCAGCTCTTTTCATACGGACCGAACAAATATTTGCCTTCGTCATTATGACCCTAAATCACCATAATCTTACCTCTGTCTCTCTCTTCAACACACACACTTTAGAAAATCAGTGCAGCACAAGGGGACATTGTGAAGAAAAGGGCGATTTTAGAGGCCATCATGGCATTTTATAATAACCAGAATTATGCATTTAATTCAAAGTACTACTCATATCTGACAAATTCTAAAAAAGAAAAAAATTCAAATATGGGTCAATGACATGATGCTAAGAATATTTGTAAAATACTTTTGTGTGAAAACTATTTTAGGTGAATGTCACAGAAACATAGTCCAGCTCACATTTAAAATAAAATAAAACAAAACAAAATAAAATAAATAATAATAATAATAAATAATAAAAATAAGGCTAAAAATACAATAGGCTAAAGAATATTTTAGGACCATTAAGATTTATCTGCATTGTGACATTGTTTTCATGACTATTAAGCATATTTCCGCATTTTATCTTTGAGGTACATTTTAATTATAAAAATTCCTAAAATATTTATATTTTAATCAGAATGAAATTTCTTATTTTCATTTTCAAGTTTGAGGTGAAATAAAACTCTTATGTTTTTAAGAATCTCCCTTTTAGAGTCAATGATCAAAACTTTTGTTTTAAATAGTAAGTTGCAGTGTTTTCATGCAACCAACTTAAATACAAAGTTACATTTCTACAAGCATTTGTTTTAAATTAGAATTTGAAAGACTTTTCTTTCTAATCATCTAGGTCATTCTTTTCATTGACCCATAAAAAACAAATATTACAATACTAATGAAGAGGATTTCTTCTCCTGACCTTTGGTGACAATTGAAGGGTTACATGGTGATTCTGGTGTGTGTGTGTGTGTGTGTGTGTGTGTGTGTAACGTTCTGGCCAGTTCTCTTCATCTGTCTTGTGGCAGCAGGAAATTAGTAGATTTCCCTTTAAACCATGTGATTTACAGCCCTCTAAATTCTATACATGTACACACACATACAGTATATGTGCGCACACACACACGCATGCATGTCTATAATCACCCATCTAACCTTACAACACTTCATTTCACTAATAAATGAGTGACAGAGAGAAGGGACGGACTAATCTCTCTCTCTCTCTCTCTCTCTCTCTCTCTCTCTCTCTCTCGCTCACACACACACACACACACACACACACACACATACACTCACTCCTGCCCCTGGGGAAGAAGGAATAAACATTTAATTTCCCCTGGCCAGCATACAGGACGTTTTATATGATGTAAGAAAGAGTGAGTGTATCCAAGGTGGAGCTGGACAGAGATTAGGTGATTATACCGTTGGCACACTAAGCGCGCTGTTTCATTGGTTCTTACGTAAGAGGCACAGAAGTCTTGTATTCTTTTCAATAAAATTATCGGTATGACTATTGACATTCAGTATTGCTAATGCAATATAGATCTCTTAAATAAAGCAATTATAATGCATGCAAAACTGCATAAAGTAGCTGTTACCAAAAACCTAGTGAGCTACCCTGCAGATTTTGAACAGTATATTAACAGTACAAGAACAGTTTCTCACAACAAGCACACAAAATTGATAACTGATCTCAAAAGATTAGCACATGCTGCTCGGCTAAGAATATAACATTTCTAATAAACATCAAAAATACATAACATACTAGATAAAATATTTTTTGACAGAAGTGTGACCTACACTCTTAAAAATAAAGGTTTGCACAGCAATGCCATAGAAGATCCATTTTCAGTTCTCAAAAGAACCCTTTTTTTTCTTTATTAATTTTTAGAATATTTAAATAATCTGAAGTACTGTTTTTCACAAAAAGAACCTTTTGTGCAATGGAATGTTTCCATGGATGTTAAAGGTTCTTCATGAAACCATCGATGCCAATAAAGAACCTTTCATTTTAAGAGTGTATTTTTAACAGTGCGTACAATTAAAAAAAAATAAAAAATATATATATATATATATATATATATATATATATATATATATATATATTTCTAGTCAACACTTTCAACCCATTCTGGGATTGCCATATATATATATATATATATATATATATATATAATATATATATATATATAAATGTAAAAAATATAGAATAAATGTAAAGCTGGCTTAGATTTTAAGTATCTTTAGTTATCTTTGAAAGCATCATGTTTAAGATAATTATTACCTCTAAAAGTTGAATTTAAGGGCCCACTGCAGAGCTGTACGAGGAAGATCTGCCCTATTTCCAGGCAAAACAGTGAAGTCATCCTCTGCTCTCATTAATAAGGCTGCTGCTCTGTGGTTTAATACTAGCAATAAAATACATGTTGGTTTCAGGCACTTTTACATATCAGCAACTTTAGCCATACATTCCTGTTACAGCTTTCTATAGACCTGGCACTTTCTTGCAGGATACAGCAAACAGGGCAAGACGCGTTTCTAGCAAAAGTGTTTTTTCAGTGTTTTTGGTACCTTGGTAACAACAATATTTTAGTAACTAACAATGTTTTTGATCATTGCAAGTTGCCATTAATGTGAAATATCTGAATATCGCAAAAACAATTAAAGGTGCCCTAGATTCAAAAATTGAATTTACCTCGGCATAGTTGAATAACAAGAGTTCAGTAAATGGAAATGACATACAGTGAGTCTCAAACTCCATTGTTTCCTCCTCCTTATATAAATCTCATTTGTTTAAAAGACCTCAGAAGAACAGGCGAATCTCTATGGAGGACCAGGGGTGCCACTTAAAAATAAAAAGAAGAATCAATTAATTAATTTAATAATTCAAACATAAAAATGTATATAAATGATTCACTTTTTATATGGGCAATTTAATAGACATATTTAAAGTTGTTTATTTAATTCCTGTTTTTAAATGTAATTTAATAAAACAATAAAACAATAAATTTTAAAAATCTTTTTTGAATGTATAAATAAATAGACACATTTGAAATGGGATATTTAATTCATTTTTTAAAACGTAGATAAATAAAACAATAAAAAGTTCATTAGTAAATCATTTTAAATGCGCATTTAAATCGCTTTTTTAAAAAGAATTTGGCAAATGCTTTTCTTTCTCTATTTACCAATTGCTTTTCTTTGTCTGTTTGCCAAGTGCTTTTCTTTATCCATTTGTCAATCGAGTGGTAAAATGCCATTGGACAGTACACACGTGGGAGCAACCAATCAACTTTCCCCTCAATTTGAAGAGCCAATCCTCTCTCACTTGTAACACTCATTGTCATTGGACAATTAGTACGGTGACCGGGAGGGGACATGTTCGGTTCATTTAGTTTTGTCGTGGCCACAACATATAAAGTCGTGGGAACGTGATAATATGTCGTGGCCAAAGATATTAATTCGTGGGAACGGCCACGAGATTGTTTTGTCGAGTTAACGATATCCTTATGTCGTGGCCACGCCATTTAAAGTCGTGGCCTCGAGATCATATGGTGAGGGAACAATATATTTTCTCATGGCCGCGAGTTAAATGTGTAAACAACCTGCGTGACCATAACAACCTGGAATTATCAGAAATGGACAATACCATAATAATATTTTTAATTAAGAAAAAGAATGGAATTAAGAAATTATTATATTAACATAGTGCATATTATATTGTATTGTGCGCGATGTTGCAGACAGCATTCTTTTAAATCCATTCACTTATCGTTTATTTTTATTTAATATTTTTATATTATTAGTTACATCTGTATATTCAGGGTGCGATTTGTGAAAAAAACAGAGGGAAGGGATGTTTTGAAAAGTTTTTTTTGTTTTTTGTTTTTTTGTTTTTGTTAAAGACCACAGTGTAGCTATATACTATTTTTGGCAGCTGTTACAGAAACATTTTTACAAAAAAAATCTGATTTAACTTTGAGATTTGAAGTATTAGATATAGCTTAGATATTTGCAGCACTACAATGACACTAATAATTCTTAATTTCTGATAGAAATGCAAAATCAATCGGTAGTTATTAATAGAATAACGAGACACAACCCTTTACATTCAATCGCGTTTGGTCCCATTTATTTATACACGTTTACCTCAGATTTCATTAGATAGAATATAAGCTGTGCTGTACGCAGGGTTTGATAATTACTGAGGTCAGAAAATGTAGTTTACTAGGGGGGTACGGGGGCATGGTCCCCCGAGAAAATTTTGATTTCCCTGGTGTACATGTGTGCATTTTTAGGACGTTTTACGGCCAACAAATGGGATAACAATAGCTTTAAAACCATGTCAACAAATACATGCATGCACAGTTTTGAGGCAGCTTTAATCGCATGTTTGGTAATTTCATGACTTAACAGAGCACCGACGGCCATTGCTCATAGTTTCTTTTGCGCTTTATTTAAGCTACAATAAAATAATTATGCAGCGCGCGCCGGCGCATTTGCTCATGCAATTCTTGAGTGCGCGCCGCAAGCACAGTATAACGGCTGATTGGACAGTCATGTTCATTTTTCTGAGTTTTACTAACATCATCCGGCTGCAGTTCACTGTTGTTCAACTGAAGCTCACTCGTTGTCACCTGCACCTTTTCCTCGCTCGTTTGACTTGCGCTGAAGTGAAGTCGGAATGCGCGTCTGAAAAGTGTCCCGTTTGTTGTGGTGGTAAACAGACAGTTACATATAAACGCAGCATTTTATTTGGCGATGTTTTAAAAAAAGATTTTTATTTTTGTTATTTTATATGCTCTGTTGGTGGTTTGTGGAGTAGCATCACCCAGGGGGGATATTTTTTTAGAGGCAGGGATACAGACCAGAAGAGGGGAAATCCCCCCGTCCCCCCTACAAATCGCACACTGTGTATATTTATTTGCTTTATTTTCCCCTTCATTTCCCATATTTCTTTATCTAATTAATATTCTTTACTTTATGACTGTAGCCTATTTCTGTAGTCTATTTCTGTAAATGAGCGTCTGTTTTCTCTTGTAGCCCCTCGTGCCTGTGACAGCATTCGAATTAATTCAGAGTTTAAGTTTAAAAAATGTGTTACTATTTTAGAATATTTTGTTTATTATTTGTATATAACCTATGAAAGCATGATTTTATTCTATTTCTGTAGGCGCACGGGAATTTTACAAGGAGTTCATTTACGGGAATATATATATATATATATATATATATATATATATATATATATATATATATATATATATATATATACCACCCTTATTTTTCATTCTTAATTAAAAATATTATTATGGTATTGTCCATTTCTGATAATTCCAGGTTGCTATGGTTGCGCAGGTTGTTTACACATTTAACTCGTGGCCATGAGAAATTATGTCGTTCCCTCAACATATGATCTCGTGGCCACGACATAAGGATATTGTTACCTCAACAAAATGATCTCGTGGCCACAACTTATTATCACATTCCCACGAATTAATATATTGTGGCCACGACAAAACTAAATGAACAGAACATGTCCCCTCCCGGTCACCGTACTAATTGTCCAATGACAATGAGTGTTACAAGTGAGAGAGGATTGGCTCTTCAAATTGAGGGGAAAGTTGATTGGTTGCTCCCACGTGTGTACTGTCCAATGGCATTTTACCACTCGATTGACAAATGGATAAAGAAAAGCATTTGGCAAACCGACAAAGAAAAGCAATTGGTAAATAGAGAAAGAAAAGCATTTGCCAAATTCTTTTTAAAAAAGCGATTTAAATGCGCATTTAAAATGATTTACTAATGAACTTTTTATTGTTTTATTTATCTACGTTTTAAAAAATTAATTAAATATCCCATTTCAAATGTGTCTATTTATACATTCAAAAAAGATTTTTAAAATTTAATGTTTTATTGTTTTATTAAACTACATTTAAAAACAGGAATTAAATAAACAACTTTAAATATGTCTATTAATTTGCCCATATAAAAAGTGATTCATTTATATACATTTTTATGTTTGAATTATTAAATTAATTAATTGATTCTTCTTTTTATTTTTAAGTGGCACCCCTGGTCCTCCATAGTAAAGATCCATTTTGAGGGTTATATTAGCTGTGTGAACTTCTTTTTATGTTGTTTAAGGCAAGCGCAAGCTCTTGGGGTGTGGAGCACGAGAATTAAAGTGGCCGCACACCCTAAATCGGTGCATTTATAATGATGCTCCAAAATAGGCAGTTAAAAAAATTAATAATAAAAAAAAAAAAAAAAAAACTATGGGGTATTTTGAGCTGAAACTTCACAGACACATTCAGGGGACACCTTAGACTTATATTACATCTTTTAAAAACATGTTCTTTGGCACCTTTAATTAAAAAAAGTTTTAAAAATAGAAGTGCAAAATCTATATTTATAACTTTATAAACTAGAATCTCTGTCAATTTGAGGCAGAAGAGTAACCCCTGACCCGACGCATGATGGACATTACCGGAAACTAGTGATTATAGTCTATAAAATATGGATATTTTTCTTCCAAAAACGTATTACTTCACTTCAGAAGGCCTTTACTAACCCCCTGGAGCCATATGGATTACTTGCATGATGGATGGATGTGCTTTTTGGGGCTTCAAAATCTAGGTTACTATTCATTACTATTATAAAGCTTGGAAGAGCCAGGATATTTTTTTAATATAACTCTGATTTGTGTTCGTCTGAAAGAAGAATGTCATATACACCTAGGATGGCTTGAGGGTGAGTAAATTGTGGGATAATTTTCATTGCAAAATAGATTTTTTTTTTCTTCAAATATTGAAACCGTAAGTTATAGCCACTGGGAATGCCAATTCTCTGAGTGAATTATTCATAAGTCACATTTTTGTTTTTCCAGAAATGTATTAAATACATTTATTTCATCACAGTTTATGCACTTCTTCATGGAAGCTTGTTTCCACCACTTTTTATCTCACAATTCTGAATTTTTTTCCTCGCAATTGCACGTTATAAAGTCGTCTTATGATGTCAGAATTGCAAGTTTATATCTCACAATTCTGTGTTATAATGTCCAATTGTGAGGGAAAAAAGACTGACTTTTTTTCTCAGAATTACGAGTTTATATCTCACAATTCTGACATTATAATTCGCAATTCTGACTTTATATCATGTAATTCTCACTTTAAAACTCACAATTCTGACTTTATATCACGCAATTCTGATTTTATATCACACAACTGTGAGTTTATATCTCGCAATTTTGAGGAAAAAAAGTCACATTTGTAAGATATAAACTCGCAATTGAGAGAAAAAAAGTCTGAATTGTGAGATAAAAAGTTGCAATTACCTTTTTTATTTTTTATTTCATGGCAGAAACAAGCTTCCATACTTCTTACTGTGCATTTTCTTCTATCATGTGCATTTAAATTAGATTGTAACAGCTGTTTTCTAGTAACTGTAATAATGCTCACAGTATATAGAGTATATAGAGGCAGACCTGAGTGTAGCGGACGGGAAACTAGACTGAGCTCTGGAGCTGCAGTGCAGCAATGCAGGAAGGAGGTGCAGATTTTGCATGGTGAATTGAAAGGAGGCCTTTAGGTTGGTCAAACCAAGCAGTCTCTCCGCTGGCATTAGATTAGCACAGCTGGTCAGTATGCAGCAAAGAGGAATGTTTACCCATTCCATACATTTACACAGGAAATGAAGTACCTAAGGCCTTCGTATCCAGCAGCACTCGTTCACTCACAAACACACACACAAACACATACATGGCAGCATTACGTGCTACGTCTCGTGTCGCTGCAGCTATTCTGCTTGTATGCAGCTCATGTTTTCTTGTGGTTTGGCGAAGTGTTTCAGGCCAGGTCTCTGTGCCATCCTCCTACGTTTTGGGCAAAAACTGGGCACGAATGGATACACAGAAGGCATGCAAATATTATATTTGTATACACATATTTAAATGAAGTCAACCTTGTAAACAAAAAAAATAACCATTTTGTTTGCAGAAAGCTGTATTTAGTGTGTGTGCGAGTTTGTCTGTGGGACAGCTGTCACGGCCCATATTTGGATTATGAAAAAAGGTGTTTCAAATGGAGATGCTTATCCTGTGTAATTATCATAGCTTGTGTTTATGTGTGTATGTTTAAGCTAGTTATACTTTGGGGATAATTTTGCTGAAGAATGTCCCCAGAAGGTTGCTAAATATAAGCTTCATTTAGGAAAAAGGTTCAAATAAAAGCTAAATTAAACTGGATTTTACATTTTATGTAGAGGAATGCTAACTGTGCTGATGCCAAGGTGTTGTGGCCGGTCACTGGAGTGTTGTAAAGAAGTTGCTAGGGTGTTGTAAACAAGCCAACATTCATTTATGAATTTTTTGTAGAACAAACCAGATCTAATTACTCACTGAGGTTTGAGAACATACATACATACACTCTAAGAAATGCTGGGTTAAAAACAACCCAAGTTGGGTCGAAAATGGACAAATTAGTGCGCCATTAGTGTGTAATGTTGCTGTTTGAGCATAAACAACATCTGCAAAGTTACAATGCTCAAAGTTCAATGCAAAGAGAGATATTTTCCTTGACAGAAATCGCTTTTTAAGGACTACAACAAATGGCTGGTAGGGACTACAACAAGCTTCTTCCCGGGTTAGTGACATCACTAACCCTAAAATTTGCATAAACCCGCCCCCGAGAACACACAACAAATAGGGCAAGGCCATGTTGGTCTGCTTTAGAGAAGAGAAAGAGTTGTTGTAGTAAAGTGTTGTCACCATGCCGTCAATTCAACGCTGGATTTGCACAAAAGATTAACATGACGGCACATGCTAGTCGATGAGTTGAATCAACTCCACAGCAACTACATATATTTATCCACTAACCGTTCAGAAACGTCCAGTTTCATTCTAAAAGTTGTAACTTCTTCCTGAGTCTCTCAATCAGTGTCGACTCCGGTTTGAACAATGTAAGGCTGAACACCGTTACTGACAATCCTCATTTTGGCTGCGTGAGATTCTCCAGCTTTGTTGTTGTTGAGCAACCAAAGTTCAAGCTGTTAAAGCTCCGCCCTCTTCTGGAAAGTGGGATATTTTGTGTGTTATTTTGAGCTGAAACTTCACAGACACAATCTGAGACACCAGAGACTTACATTACATTACAAAAGGGGCATTATAGCTCTCCTTTTAAAAGCTTGGTATTTATATATATGTAAGCAGTTTTGATGGGCTCATGCTCATTTCTTACACCACTTTCCTTTACCTCTCTATGTATCTCCCTTTATTTGGTCTTTCTGTTTATTCTGCATGTTCTTATTCTATTCTATCCTAACTCTTTTGTTCTAGAATGTCAGACATTTCCATGATTATCTCTCGCTGTCTCCAGTGCAGTTACTGCTGTGTGATTGTGGCTGCTGTAGTCTGTAAAAAGCAACAGCAAACCATTAGCTGCGCCTCAGAAATCTCTTAAGTACAGACTGAGATGGGCAGAGAGAGAGACAGACAGAATCAGAGACAGGAATGAGCTGGGGGGGTGGGGGTGGGGGGGTGAAGAGACAGGGAGAAAGTTGACCTCATATACATTTAAGAGTCTGCACTCCTCCTTTGGTTGTTTGTCATAAAAAGGAGTGATTGTCATTCACACAGAGGAATTTGAATGAGGCAAACACACACACAGACACACACACACACACACACACATACACACTTGTTGCACATAAAAGATAATGATGGATTAGAGTCTGACCTTTAGGAATACATGCTGAACAGATTTTACTTTCTCACACACATGCATACACACATAATTTATGTGTATATATATATATATATATATATATATATATATATATATATATATATATATATATATATACATTTCTCTGTTTTTTTGCATAGTAAAATCTGTAGCTGTTTATCCTTCTTTTTTGCAAATAGTTCTGTCAGATAAATACCTTAAAGTTTAGTGTTTTGTTCATCCCTCATATTTAAAATATTCAAAAATATAACATATTTTCCTCATATTTTGATGGTTTAATTAAACTTGTAGGGTCATTAATAACAAATCCCCAAATCAATCCCCTCCAGATATCACTTTTGGCCACACACATACACTCTGGGTTAAAAAAACAACCCAAGTTGGGTTGAAAAAGGACAAACCTAGCGATTGGGTTTTTTGGGTTAAATGTTTGGGTAGTTTTATTTAACTCAACTATTGTTTAAAAATTACTGTAATGCTTGCTTAAAATGAACCCAAAGTATATTGGAAATTAACATTTATTAATAAGTTTAATACATTTCAATTAAACAATAAACATTTATCAAATTGCTAATTAATAAATGTTTTCCTTTTGATTATTATTGCTGCCTCTAGTGATTATTTGTCTTATTTTTAATTTCCAACCTATTTTGGATTCATTTTAAGCCAGCCATACAGTAATTTTTAAACAATAGTTGAGTTAAATAAAACTACCCAGCACGCTTGGCAAACATTTAATTTGGGTCAAAACAACCCAGTCTCTGGGGTTGTAATTTTAAAACCAACTTGGGTTATTTTTAAACCAGCATATATATATATATATATATATATATATATATATATATATATATATATATATATATATATATATATATATGTGTGTGTGTATATATATATATGTGTTAAAAAAATTGTTAATAATAAATAAGTTACAAATAAATAAAAGATTTTACATTCAAAAATTGTAAAGAAATACAAATAAAAAAATAAGTGATACAAATATTCAAAAATGTGTAAAAAAATAAAATAAAAATAAAATAAATAATAATAATAATAAAAAATCTGTCTAAATGGCACAGTTTTTTTTTTAATTTTTAGTGAACTACACACAGGCTACACAAATGTAGACTATTGTAAATTAATTTTCCTTGAAATATGTTCTATTTTCATATAATATGACAGAATCTGTTTTGCGGTTGTATGGCACTGAATTAATATGGTTTGTAATGCGAGCGAACATGTTTTATAGAGTTTAAGATGTGATTGACACCTTTATGAACTCTGTAATGAACAATAATGCAGTTTTCTAGTGTGTTCAGAATGGCTGCTGCATGATGTTAATTGGTTACAGGCATCTTTGATGTTGTACGAAACAACAGATAATCACTGCATTTTGACTAAATCTGTGCACCAGATTCTATCACGTTCACTGCCAAGAGTGTCACTAATACAATTAGTGCTGAACATGAAAAGCTTTCTTTATCACAAACATACATTCCCAAACCCTAAAGATCGGTCATAAAATTAATATTCTGTCATCATTTACTAGCCTTCATGTCCTTCCAATACAGCTTTACACACTATATTCAAAGATATTTAGGTTATTATTCACTGCAAATGTATCTAGCTCTCAAATCTTATTTGCACGTCTGTATTATCAAACTTTAGACTTCATTTACATTTCATTCATTCATTTAGTAGATGCTTTTATCCCAAGTCAGGAATGTCAAACAACATTTGCGCTAGCAAATCCAAGGTCATGGGTTTGATTCCCAGCTAATGCATGAACTGATTGAATATCTTTAAAGCATAGAAGTAAATTTGAAAAAAATTAATATGGTTTTCAGAAATTAAAGTGACCTAAACTGTGAACATTTTGTCCTGATCCTCAAAAGATATCAAAAGATTTACTAAGACTTGAGACCTAGCATACAAGTTGAATTGACTATGGCTATGGTGCATTTTTGCAGATATTTTAGACACAATATGTAATTTGTCAGTAATACAAATTTTGAACTACACAAGGGTGAGTAAATTATGACAGAATGATAATTTTTGGTTGATCAATTGCAAATTATTGCTGAGAGCAGCGAAGACAGGACTTATAAAACTAGTTGCAACAGTAACTACAAATATATGAATAATATATAATAATTGCACATGTAAATTTGTCCTAAACATCGTTTTCTTGCTGCAGTCTCTCTTCATACCTGCATGTGTCCTGCTCTTTCTCTCTTTCTCCTCTAATACTTCAGCCTTCAGTCTCTCTCTCTCTCTCTCTCTCTCTCTCGGTCAGGTGAAGGATGTCTCTGTGGTTTGCCACAGTTTGCCCACAGTTCCACAATCTCTGAAATCTTCTGGCTCAGGGAGAAAAAAAATATTATGTCTGTGAGGATTCATTCACCCTCAGTCAACACGATGACAGCTGTAATCTTAAACACCTACACACCTTTCTTTCAAAGGACACAAATAATCAAATACAAACACACAGTCTGTGTGAATGAGAAGAGTGAGTGCTGCTGCCCCCCCTGGCCAAAAGTGTAAATGCATTTTATGAAGGTGAGCTCAGTTCTGTGTAGAAATATGGTCATCACACAATAATAGGAAAACACACACAAAAATATTTTAGCCTTGTCGAACACCATCTAAACACTATTTCTTCATCACCCTTAAAAAAACTAGTACTTTAGCAGCACCATGGTGCAGTGATAGTATCAGACGGATGATAATACGATGGTACTTTGATGAATACCATGTTTCCCATACATTGACTAGACTGTGGCGGCTCGCCACATTCTAATTTGTCCCGCCACAGTCTCAAAATGAAACGGAAATTAGGTTTGTCGTGATATTTAAATAGCCGTCTGATAATTGCGCTCTTTCATATGGCAAAAGTGGGAGTCATAGAGCAAAAGAAATAGACTAGCACCAATTAAGTTTTCGTGCACTATATTCAAACTCATCTGAAGCCATTTCATAGCTTCATGTGAGGAACAGAAGAATATGTGCATCGTTAAATTTAAGTTCACGGAAACTCGTCTTCCCTCCGCTGCAGCTGTCAATCATTCCCACAGCGCGTCGTGTTCGGTAACGGCAGTCAGCAGCACGCACGGTAAAACTCTCCAATATAATATATTCCCATTATAATACTTGATATGTAGATAAAGGACTGTGGATTTGCATAAAATGACTTTATCTTGCTGGAGTTTATTGCTGTTTCTGAATGATGTCATCATACTGGCTACAGGGTGTCTGTTAGATCGCACAACACTAGGCGTGTGAATTCGCGTCACACGCACGATAACTGGAATTTAAAAGTGAAAAGAAACATATGATCAATAAACTGTTAACTTAGATGTAGATATACACAGGGATTCTCTTTGTCTTTTTTACAGTCTGTCTTTGTGCCGTGAACTTTTCAATGCGCAGCGCAACTGCGCACTGCGATTCCAAATTGCTTCAAGCGCATCATTCTGCACCCGGGATGCGCATAAGCGGTTTGTGCTGCTGTTTTGAAGCGTTTCATATTATCATGGTTTTGCACACTGAAAGATTATTAATAGCCTATTTTGTTCTGTCGTATCTATAGCTTGTTGCCCCATTAAAAATCTGCACAATACATTTAAAATAAATGTCTTTTAATCTTACATTAATAGAAATGCATATAATGTTTTACATATAAATATAAATCTAATATAAGTATATATTTTTTCATTTCGTAATACAAATAGTATTTTTACATTTTTTATTAACATTTGGATTTTATAAAATTACTGTGCAAAGTTTTTTCAAGAATTAGGCCAGCATAATTTTTGCTGCTGAATAATATAGTTACCTAGTTTTTATTTATTTATTTATTGGTCAGCTTATGATTATATATTTTTAATCATTTGTTTTTTGTTTTTTTTTTCTCTATAATGAAGTAGTGTGTTTAGTGCATTCTGGATTGTCAAAGAGTGACCATTAGTTGCACAAATACGGATGTATAGATAAAGGCCCCCACTAATAAATTAATTCAACAAAGGTAACCTCTTTTGCTACATATTTTTAATAGTTTAAATGTATACTCTACATGTTTAACCACTTATGAACTATCATTTAGCCTACTATATGTTGTGTACATGACTAATGTGCCCTACCATCACCAATAAATAAATTACTTTTAAAGCACAAAATTGTTTACAAGAGAACAAGTTTCTTCATTGATCTAATCACTTAAATTTTGGTCTCAGAATGCACTAGATTTATGCATTTAAATTTAAAACGTACAAAATTTTCCTCCGGGGGGGCATGCCGCCGGACCCCCCTAGAGGGGCCGATGTCCACCCACCACAGTCTCACAAAATCCTGTGGGAAACACTAATATTCATATATGATATTTACATGGTACTCCGAAGTACCTTGATTATGTAAAATGTGCTAAAAATATTAAATGGCAGATATTAAAAAAAAAAAAAAAAAAAAGCATATTGTTACCATAGTACATGGCCCAAAAAAACAAAAAATAATATTACTATGGGACATATGCAAAAAAGCATGGAATGTAAAAACAACAACAGCAACATGGGATTATCATGATACATGCTATTAGCCTACAGAATGGCCATGGTGCTCATCCAAAAAAAGCATGGTAAATAAAAATATAAGGCATTACTGTGATGCATGTTAAAAACATGTTATTTGTATTATTTATATAGTTTAACACCCGCCATCCCACCAAATGTGGGTGATTTCAGCAGTGGCATGTAACACAATCACTGCTAGCCAATTTGGTGGGTTGAATTTGATATAATATATACATTTTGAAATAGTAAACTAAGTGTTGTCAAATATATAAATTTTTCGATACTGAAATATCTGATTCTGAAACGCTTCCAAAACTAATTTTCTGCAGAATAGATACACAATACCAGCTGCTCTTTCTCTCGCTCTCATCTCTCCGACAGCGAGTCGACACACACCCACCTCCCCTCACTCACTCGATTCATTTGCTCCGGATGAATATTATTGGTGTCACAGGGCTTGAATTTCAGCGTGGGATTGTGCGAATTGTGCATACTTTTACTCATTCCCGCAGATTTTGTTCTCACACCCAAAGTGCGCACACATAAAGCTGCCTCTCAGTACTAAATTGAGTTTGTTTTCACTTCTTATTGCACTTGAACAATCAAATACACAGAAAATAATGTCAAAATGCTGGTAAACACAGTCAGTTATGTTTTAAGTGAACGTAAACAGTTGAGAAAGAAAACGTATGTGTAACAGTATAATGGATCCGTGCATCAGTTCTTAAAGTGACAGCAGCCTAATATACCTGCTGCCAAATTATGAGATACTATTAAAAATTTCTATATGGCAGTTTTTCCCCATGGTATCGATGTCAAAACTGTGGCCAGTGAAAATGCTGAGTGACTAGTAACTTTGAAGAACCACTAGCCACAGTGAGCAAAAAAGTTAATGTCAAGCCCTGAGTATTAGTATAGTTTATTTTTATATATCTTCAGTATTCATTTTAATTTTAGTTTAAGATTAGGTAATTTTGTTATGTGTCAGTTTGTCATTTTTATTAGTTTTTTTTTAAATATTTCTATATAAACTTGAATTTAGTTTTAATTCAGTTTGAGTAATTTTAGTACTTTAAACTTTATACAGTTTAAACTTATTTTATTTCAATTAGCTGCCAAGGCCACATTTCTAATTTTTCATCTAATATTTGTATTTTAACAGTAAAAAAAAAAAAAAAAAAAAAAAAAAATAGTATTACCATGATACATAAAAAAAACATAGTTTTAAGATGAATCAAGTTCAAAAAGCTGTGGTAACAGGATGGTGCTTTGCGGGATTTTTTTGTTAGTGCATTACTGTATTTTTATCTGTGGTCTTTGGGCCGAACCGTGTCAGGTGTTACTAGGAAAAATAAACTCCGCAAAATGAACTAGTCCTCCCACAAATCCACAAATACTGGATCAGCTTTCATAAATTAAATCAAACCTCGAAAATATCCCTCCTGTTACGCACTGGCAGCTGCTCTGAGAGAGAAATGGAGGAGCGGAGCTGAATAGAAGGAGGGAGGGAGGCGTAATTGTAGGCTGTGAGATGTATATTTTGCTGGGTGCGTATGTAGTAATTATGTTTATATATACGCATGTCTCCTCTGTACTCCTGCTATATTACTGACCGCTCACTCCCGCCTCCAGATGACCATCGCTACGGAAACAACCACACGCTTCCCTTTAAAACCCTAATGACAGACTACAGCCACAGAGAGAAAAAGAGAGAGAGAGAGAAAGAGAGAGAGAAAAGTACCAGAGCTTTTTGGATGTGGTACCATGGTAATACCATGTTTTTGGATAGGTAATACCATAATATTCTTCTTCTACAGTATGATTTTAATACCATGATATTACCATGTTTTTGGACAAGGTGCCATGGTAATTGTTCAGAATTATTGGATAGTCTATATCAAAGTACCATGGTATTACCAGATTATTCTTTGAAGTAACCTACGGTACCATTTAAGTGATTTACATTTGTACTGCACAAAGCACCACGATAATAATGTGGTATTTACTGAAGTTCCTTATAATACAATTTAAATAACATGGTTTATGAATGTGGTAATCAAACTGTACTACTATAAACCAAGGTCGAGAGCATTTTAAGGCTGCTTCTAAGACACTTTCTTTCAGTTGATTTCTAAGGCTGTGTCGCATGTAGAATTGCTCTTTTCAGTAAACTCATTGAATGAAGCTTTTCATGTGGATCTAAAGTGAGATCTATAGTCTTTCCTCTCAGTGACCGAACACACGTGAAAAACTGAGTGCGTTTCTTATTCTTAACACTTGTTCACTTCATATATGTGTATATGTGTGTGTGGTTTACAGACGGGAAACTCCACTGCAGAGAAAAGTGCCACTGTGCTCACTTACATAACACTGTGTGTGTGTTTGTGTATGTGTGTGTGTGTGTGTGTGTCTGTGTGAAGCTGATGTTTCCTCCCAAACGGAGATTGATTAATGCAAAATATTTCTAAAATGTGAAGTGCTATGTGTACGTTTTTTTTGTGCATAAATTGTTGTAAATTTGTATGGACATATGCTCTGAAGACTCTCCTTGGCTGGATTTAACAAATTAACAAAACAAAACAAACAAATCATCCTCAGTCTCTAATAACATATGGTCATATTTTGACCCATAATCACACAATGATATCAGTATTTTCCAGAAACATAAAAACATGTGATTGTCTTAGTCTGGAAACTGAGCGTGTCTGGTCTGATTGATCAAACAATCTACCACACTTTCTTCTCTCTCAGATAGAGTCTGATTCATTTCAGCAAATCAAAGGGTTCTGGTGGTTAATTTCAAAGAAATGGTTTAAAAAAATAGATCTATCTGTTTGTCTGTCTGTCTGTCTGTCTATCTATCGATTGATCGGTCTGTCTGTCTGTCTGTCTTCTCACACAGAAGTCTCAATTTACTGAATTGCATTTTTAAGAATTTGGTTAAAAAAACAAACAGATTCACCGATTCAGTTGAGCCATTCAATTGTTTTCATTAAAGTACTGGTGCATCATTTACTTTTTTATATGAAAATATATTGTAGCTTCTACTGATCTCCATTACCTAATTTGTTAGCATTCATCTATCTGAGTCTAAGGGTTTGGCAGGTTCAGTTCAATTAAAGGTGCCCTCGAATGAAAAATTGAATTTATCTTGGCATAGTTGAATAACAAGAGTTCAGTACATGGAAATGACATACAGTGAGTCTCAAACTCCATTGTTTCCTCCTTCTTATATAAATCTCATTTGTTTAAACGACCTCCGAAGAACAGGCGAATCTCAACATAACACCGACTGTTACGTAACAGTCGGGATCATTAATATTTACGCCCCCAATATTTGCATATGCCAGCCCATGTTCAAGGCATTAGACAAGGGCAGCCAGTATTAACGTCTGGAGCAGCACAGCTGAATCATCAGACTAGATAAGCAAGCAAGAACAATAGCGAAAAATGGCAGATGGAGCGATAATAACTGACATGATCCATGATATCATGATATTTTTAGTGATATTTGTAAATTGTCTTTCTAAATGTTTCGTTAGCATGTTGCTAATGTACTGTTAAATGTGGTTAAAGTTACCATCGTTTCTTACTGTATTCATGGAGACAAGAGCCGTCGCTATTTTCATTTTTAAACACTTGCAGTCTGTATAATTCATAAACAACTTCATTCTTTATAAATCTCTCCAACAGTGTAGCATTAGCCGTTAGCCACGGAGCACTATCAAACTCATTCAGAATCAAATGTAAACAATATAACAGTATACATACTCACATAATCCGACGCATGCATGCCGCATGCATGACGAACACTTTGTAAAGATCCATTTGAGGGTTATATTAGCTGTGTAAACTTTGTTTAGGCACTGTTTAAAGCAAGCGCAAGCTCCATGGGCGGAGAGCATGAGATTTAAAGGGGCCGCACAGCATAAATCGGCTCATATTTAATGATGCCCCAAAATAGGCAGTTAAAAAAATTAATAAAAAAAAATCTATGGGGTATTTTGAGCTGAAACTTTACAGACACATTCAGGGGACACCTTAGACTTATATTACATCTTGTAAAAAAACGTTCGATGGCACCTTTAAAACAAACTCTAGTGCGATTGCTCTGTTAGTGCAGTTCATTTAAAAAAATGTGAACGCTGCCATCCGAACCCTAGTGTGCACCAAACAAGTGGACTGAGACCCCTGAAAATGTGGGTCTTGGTTCACTTTTAAACAAACTCTGTTCAACTGATACATGAACGCAACATGGACCAAAGACATTTAAACGAACCAAAAACAGGATGTGCGCTTACAGTACACGCGTACTCTTCAGATGACGAAATTCGCATCACGTGTACTGTATGCAGACTCTCGCATATGCATAAAAAGTGAAGTATACTTTGGGCTTTATGTGCACCGTCAAATTTTTGTAAGGTTGCACATGTGCATTTAATTTTTTTTGCAGTAATTAGTTTATCCACAAGGTGGCAACTGTGCCCTGGGGGCGTCGATTCACAAGGTAATCAAAGAAAAACTGCATAAACAGAACAGACCGGAACACATGCAAGCTACAGTGACAATGGAGGCCTACATAGAAGACAGATTGTGCAAAGAGGTTAGAAAGTGTACAACTCTAGCATGAAAGAATACAAAGATGTTTACACTGGTTGTAACTCGTGGCGAGAGATTGCTCAGAACTGTGCATACATTGAAAGCCTGTGTATACGTACCAGAGAAGTGAAGTATACTTTGCAAGGCTATGTATTCGACTGTATGTGTAAATAGACAAAGTATACCCAGGGCTTAAGCGAACCAGGACTAAATGTATCATTTTCTTTTTTGGTCTGGACAAAAAGAACCAAGAGGACCAAACTGCAAGTGTGAACACACCCTTAATGAAATGGTAAAACACACCTCTCTTTTCTCCTCTGACTAAGACTTTATTTTACTCCTCAAACTTGTAGCTTTCCTTAAAAAAAAAAAAACTCTAGTGTAAAAATACACAAAATAATACACCTCTTTCATATCCAAACCCAACTGCTATATATGTAGTCATTTTGGAAGACAAGTCTTGCTTACTCATTTTGCATTCCAAAAAAGAAATAACACTCGAGTGAGTAAATAATGAGAGAATTTACATTTTTGTGTGAATTATTAAATGGTTAAATGCATTGAACATTTAATTTCAGCTCATTTAAGTCTCATGTTTTTCCTCACACACATCAGTATTTCATGTCTTTGTCTGGTCTGCTTGCTCCAAAACATGCAATGACTCTGAAGCGCTTGATCAATCTGAATTAACAAATAAACATTCATGAATCTAAACTCATTTAGGACTGAAAATTTGCCTTTTTGAACTGGAATAGGCAGACTCTTTTTCTCTTCGCCGTATGGCAGGAAACACAAATCAAGCTAACACAACATGCCAAACCAACACAAAAACACAGCCGGTCAAACATCGACAAATAAAGCTGACCAGTGAGAGAAACACAAATAAAACTGGCCAATCGGAGAAGCGTAAATACAGATTCAGCAGTGACACAGTGCGCCTCAGTCTGTGGGCCCAAAATAACTGCCCGTCCCAGAGCAAGAAATGAGTCCACCCAAAAGAGACCGACAAATACACACACACGCGTGTGCTGTGTAGAGGTTCACAACGAGCAACTGTGACTCCACAGAGGGGAAATGGAAGATGAGAAACTGGTGTATAGGCTCCAAGGGCACTTCAACATGTCAGGACATCCCATACAAAGGAAACATCACAAATGAGATCTTTCTCCTTGACAATGATGAGATCAAATGGAGCACAAAGTCTCCTGCTTCTCAGATTTCCAGATAGTTCATTGAAATTAAAAATTTGAGTTAATACAATGAAGGCGATTGGTTTAATCAACAGAAACTCAAAATATTATGTTATCTACATTAATTAAGTTGATTTGACAAAAGAAAAAAAATTTTGTGATAACAAATCATGAAAATATTTTTTATTTTTTACTCTTTTTTTATTGCCAAGATACCAAAGTCTACAATCAAAAGTCAATATGAACTCAAATCCACATTTTTTGTAGCGTACTGTAATTGACAATAATTGTCTCATTTTAGTCTATTTACACTGGAGTTCAAAAGTTCAGGGTTGTTTTTTTTTCTTATATGCTCATCAAGGCTGCATTTATTTAATTAAAAATACAGTAAACACAGTAATATTGTGAAATATTATTACAATTTAAATTAATAATTTTTGATTTGAATATATGTTAAAATGTAATTTATTCCTGTGATCAAAGCTGAATTTTCAGCATCATTACTCCAGTCTTCAGTGTCACATGATCCTTCAGAAATCATTCTGATATGCTGATTTGCTGCTCAAGAAACATTTCTGATTATTATCGAAGTTGAAAACAGTTTAAACAGTTTTTTAGTTTTTGTGGAAACTGTGATACATTTTTTCAGGATTCTTTGATGAATAAAAAGTTCAAACGAATATTTAGGTATTTAAAGTAATATAAAAGAAAAGAAATGAATGTCTTTGAGGAAAACATTCCAGGATTTTTCTCCATATAGTGGACTTCACTGGGGTTCAACAGGTTGAAGGTCTAAATGTCAGTTTCAGTGCAGCTTCAAAGAGCTCTACATGATCCCAGACGAGGAATAAGAGTATTATCTAGCGAAACGATCGTCCGTATTCTAAAAAAATTTAAATGATATACTTTTTAACCACAAATGCTTGTCTTACACTGCTCTGCAATGCACCACGCATTACGTAATCATGTTGGAAAGGTCATATGTATGTGGAAGTACCGTGGTAGGGCGAAAAACCCCATCTCATTTTCTCCTCCAACTTCAAAATTGTCCGACATAGTTGTATTACCTTTTTTTGTAAAGGCCATTTGACTTAAAGTCTTTGCACGTTTGCTTTGAAAACACTGGATCGGTACTTCCGCCTACATCATGTGTGACCTTTCCAAAGTGATTATGTAATGCATGGTGCATCGCAATGAGCATTTGTGGTTAAAAAGTATATATATATATATATATATATATATATATATATATATATATATATATATATTTATTTATTTTTTTTTTTTAGAAAATTACCAATTGTTTCACTAAATAAGACTCTTATTCCTCGTCTGGGATCATGTAAAGTCCTTTGAAGCTGCACTGAAACTGTAATTTGGACCTTCAACCCGTTGAACCCCAGTGAAATACACTATATGGAGAAAAATCCTGGAACGTTTTCCTCAAAGATCTTAAATTCTATTTTCTATTTTCGACTGAAGAAAGAAAGACAGAAACATCTTGGATGACATGAGGGTGAGTAAATTATCAGGAAATTTTAATTCTGAACTGAACTAATCCTTTAATGAATCCTGATGAATAAAAACTGTTATATTTATATATATATATATATATATATATATATATATATACACTTTTTAACCACAAATGCTCATTGCGATGCGATGCACCATGCAAAGCTGAGACAAAGCTGATACTTGGATGAAATATAACTGAGAACGCCATGAAGTCTTATCTGTTTAGCCTACTATTTGGTTTGTTTGTTTTTTAAGGTTTAAACAACTTACTGTGTGTTTAGTGAAACATATGCTATCCAAAAAACGTAAAAAAAAACCCTGAATCAACGAATGCCTTAATTGAGTCATTATGGTAATGATAGTATGACTGTACACTGAAATGACACTACTGCTGTAATCCAAAAGAAATGAGACGTGAACAACGGCAACTATTTTAGTTCTATTACCATAATGTGTGTGTGTGTATGTGTGTGTGTGCCACTGTGACTGTAATGTCTTTCAGAAAAGAAGGTGGGTCTTTGCTGTTTTATTTTTGCTCTTGGATTGAGGTTAAACTGGTGTGCATCTGTGTGTGCAGGATCTCATTTTACCTCAGAGGAACAGGGAGGCTATTGATGACCTGCTCTGAAACACTCTCAGAAGTGAAGGTCTATTTAGGCAGAACTATTTGTGTGTGTGTGTGTGTGTGTGTGTGTGTGTGTGTGTGTGTGTGTGTGTGTGTGTGTGTGTGTGTGTGTGTGTGTGTGTGTGTGTGTGTGTTTATATGAGTGTATATGAGTACATTCTCCTATTTCTGAAAGAAAAAAAAAAAAATGGTGCGATGCTCTGAAGTCACACACACAGTGAAACTAAAGCAGCTGAAATTTTAACACTTGAACGTCGAAAGAACATTGAATGCATGTGGACAGAAAAAGACAGAAAGCTCCACCGAATCCACTTTGATCATGGACAAACAGACTCTTTGTAAAGGCTGAGAGTGATGTTCATCAGTAAGGCCATTGATTTAAGTCTCTTCCACAAACACGGTTGAGATGGTTTGATCCGTGTGTGTAAACAGGAGTATCCCACCCATAATTAATGCACAGTCAGGAGGTCACATGCAGACGCACAAATGCAGCCTGTATGGACACGGCAAAGCCTTCCTGCTGCTACAGCACTTGGAGGTGAATCTTTTGACTCGGGCCAATAAAGAATCACCAAGACATTCTCCAGCTGTAGAAGCTCTATGGATGGGCACTTGCGTGGCTGGCATTAATGGAGCTGCCAGTGTGGAATAATCCAGAATGATCCTGAAGTTATCCACTGGCACTCCGCCTACATTCCCATTGCTTAACAGGGATTACTGCTCAATACCCAGCAACAGGTCGGCATGCACCTCACACGCTCACAGAGTCCACAAACACTGATATGAAGAGACGTACAGATACAAATACACACTGCCAAGGAGAAACACACACATTCACATACACTTCAGTCCCAACACCAGATATGAGGATGTTCTTAGATCTGCTATCTGAAGATACAGAACCAGCTTAACTGACTATAGATCAACTTTTGTTAAACTTTCAGATTATACTATATGGTGCTTTTATGTAGGTGTATTCATTTTTTGACAAGATTTATGGCAATGATGTTGTATATAAATATGAAAACCAATCAGTACCATGATATATATGAAAGCAGCGTGGTATTACCACCTGATACCATCACATTAAGGTGACACAAAGAGTGGAAACTCGTAGTTAATTAACAAATAATCAAATAATCAATTAATTAAGATAAAGGACAGACAACAACAAGCCCCAATGGCGTCATCTAGCGGCAAGTAGAGGGACGTGCAGAGTCTCTCCTCACAATCAAATCCATAATTAGTGCTGGAGATGGGGTTTATATTGAAAGCAAGGCACACAGTCTCTTCACAGACGCCATTAAAGCAAACAAATTAAGTATATTTGTACGAACACATTTTTATACACTATAATAAAATACATAGCGTTTATACGTTACCTGAACGCCCACCTGTGGAAACTGACGCGTGACTCCTCAAATATGAGATGTATTTATCAAAACTTCTTGTGTAAAAACATTAAAAATGTAATTTTATCAAAATTAGAAACAAGCTGATTTACGTATCAAACTACGCGTCGTCCATTGTTGCACGTCCTTTTCACGGCTGTCATGTTATCCGTATTTCCGCCAAAATAACAGTTACCACTACTTTAAAATGTGAATATATCATTTTGAAATAAAAAAATATATTATATTATATTATTATATTATATTATGGTCATTTTTGTAGGCGTTTAATTCTCATTCGCATTCTGTGCAAAACGTTATGCAAATGAGCCCAGGCGCATTTTTCCCGCCCCTCGGTCACGTGACGCAAACATTGGAGCAAGATGGCGGCGCCTATACAGAGTCTGCTGAATGAAATCTGTGCATCAGAAGATCCTATCGAGGAGCTCAAGACCCTCCGGACGGCTGTTTTTTCGACGCCCGTGAGCGGTTTGAGGCAGGCGGTGTCTGGAGCTCGACTGGAGATCATATTCGGCCTTTTAAACACAAATGACAAGTGAGTGTTGATATTGCTGAGTCAATAGGCACAATAATACTACAGTCTGCACACTAATACTTGTATAAAGGAACAGATTTCAGCCGTTTTAAGTAAAATTTTTCACATTATTTTAATGCCACAAAATTTGGAGCAACTTTTATATTTACTCTAAATCTACATTTGTTGAAATAAAATGTATCTAATCCATATATTGTTGCACACAGATTCAACCACTTTGTTTTGCATAAAAATACCAAACTGTGATAATCGAAAGCCTTTTTTTTGTACTTTTGAAATAAGTTGAAAAAAGGAAAAGGGTGGAAAATGTCATGTAAAACTAAATTCGGACTGTTTTGGTTGCAGAGAGCAGATCGAGGTGTGTGTGGAAATCCTGAGTCGTTTTCTGCAGGCTTTAGAGCCCATCCAGCTGGCTCAGAACTACAAGACGGCGCTCCAGAGTGGATTGAGCCATCCTGATGACTCAGTCAAAGTGCTCACCCTCACACAGGTCAGTGGTACAGGTGTGCAATAGTTCCCACTCACTTTTTTCAGCTGCCTTTTCCCATTCATTTTTTTCCCCATAGGTATTTTTAAATAAGCCGTGAACCAAACTAACCAGCTACGATGTGAATCACAACATTACGACTTTGATTTAAAGCAAAAAAAGTGTTTGAAAATCAGACAGATATACAAAGGTACAAGCAGTGTTGTGTAAGTTACTCTAAAACAGTAATTAGTTACTAGCTACTAATTACATCTTTAACAGTGTAATTAGATTACAATACTAATTACTCTCTCTAAAAAGTATTGGATTGCTTATTACTACTATTACTTTCTAAATCCCATATCAACTTTGAACAATACAAGGATAGACATGAAACTGCACTTTGATTCTTTCAAATAAACAATATACAATTGCATAAATTATTCTTGAACTGGACAAAGTCTGTAAAGGGAGAAGGTTACATTAAAAACACATAGAATGTTAAATCCACATAGAATTGTTCTAAAGTCTATACGGTATTTAATGACTTGGGTAAAGTTGGTTTTATATTCGCACATTCGGACATCTGTATTCAATAGCCTTGTTAATCACACTACATTGGAAATTCAGTGGACATTCACAAGTAAATATGCCATTAAAACAATACTTGCCTATTTTGATCGACTGTGAAAAATGTTGTAAGTTGACAATCGTTGGTTGTCAATATCATGTCGCTGCTTAAAATTCGCAAACATTAATTTATTGCACATTTATTGGAAAGTCTGAATTTATCAGATGTCCGAATGTGCGAATATAAAACCAACTTTACCCAAGTTATTTAATGCAATTACATCAGAAGTAACTGTAACTGAAAAAATAAGAGTAATCCCTTACTTTACTTTTTCAAGGGAAAAGCAATTAAGTAACAGTAATTAGATTACTACTTAGTAATTAATTGCACCCAACACTTGGTACAAGACTTTCTACTTAAAGGCTTTAAAGCATTGCAAATTGCATGATCTGATTAAAAATGATGAAGAAATACAAAACTGCTGATTATATATGTGTATAAATGATATATTTTAAGTTTATTGCTAAATATGCATTTATACACTACCATTCAAAAGTTTGGAAACATTACTATTTTTAATGTTTTTGAAAGAAGTCTCTTCTGCTCATCAAGCCTGCATTTATTTGATCAAAAATACAGAAAAAAAATGTAATATTGTAAAATATTATTACAATTTAAAATAATGGTTTTCTATTATAATATATAATATAAAATATAATTTATGTCTGTGATTCAAAGTTGAATTTTCAGCATCATTAAATCCAGTCTTCAGTGCCACATGATCCTTCAGAAATCATTCTAATATGCTGATTTATGACACATGTTGTGCTTAATTTTTTTTTTTTTCATAACGTGATACTTTTTTTTAGGATTCTTTGATGAATAAAAAGTTTAAAAAGAGCAGCATTTATTTAAATTAAATCTTTTGTAACAATATACACTACTGTTCAAAAGTTTGGGGTCAGTATTTTTTTTCTTTCTTTTTTTTTTTGAAGAAATTAATACTTTTTTCAGCACGGATGTGTTAAATTGATAAAAAGTGATTGTAAAGATTTATATTGATAGAAAATATTACTATTTTGAATAAATGCTGTTCTTTTTGACTATTTATTCATCAGTGAATCCTGAAAAAGTATCACAGTTTCCAAAGAAATATTAAGCAGCACAACTGTTTCCAACTTTGATAATAACTGAGTATCAAATCAGCATATTAGAATGATTTCTGAAGGATCATGTGATACCAAAGACCGGAGTAATGGTTGATGAAAATTCAGCTTTGAATTACAGAAAAAAAAAATATTTTAAAGTATATTAAAACCATTATTTTAAACTGTGTTTTAAATAATATTTCACAATATTACTGTTTTTTTCTGTATTTTTGCTCAAATAAATGCAGACTTGATGAGCATAAGAGACTTCTTTCAAAAACATTAAAAATAGTAATGTTTCCAAACTTTTGAATGGTAGTGTATATATTTCTTTATACATTCAAATCTTTTGAGAGCATGTGGAGATTACATTTGCAGTGCTTCATGGGACTGGGCAGAGCTAAAGAGCTCTTTTGCCATGTTTTGCTTGTGGTGACTCTGATTGGTGGAATTTTCTGTACAGCATCATTGGTAATGTAGTTTTTCACCATGAATTCTGCTGTTAAACATGATTATTTTAAAGCTAAGTTGAAATAATGCAGGCTGACAGTTTCAACAGAAGCAATTACCATCGATTAACAACCTCATAGCTCACAGTAAGACTGCCTTTAAAGGTTTATATAAGTTATTGTTAAAAATCAATTTCCCTATGGAGAAAATGAAGGGTGTTTTTACTTCCGGAACCTGATTGTGGCACTCCATTGGTGGAGATTTGTCTGCAAAATTATGAGTAATGTTGTTTTTCAGGAATTATGCTATTAATCATGATTATTTAAAAAAAAAAAAAAATATATATATATATATATATATATATATATATTTTTTTTTTTTTTTTTTTAAATAATCATGAAAATAATCGTGAAAATAATCATATAATATATATATATATATAGAGAGAGAGAGAATTCCCCTATGGAGTAAATGAATGGGATTTCTAGTGTTGCACTCTATAGAAGTTTACTCTAAATATGGCTGTGTCTGTGTCCACAGATCGGCCGTGTGGCTGCTCACGCTGATGGAGTGACCCAGATGCTGAACAGCACAGAAATCCTGTGTGATGTGATTCAGTGCATCAGCGTTGAACGTATCGCTGTGGCCAAAGAGGTACAGAGACCCACACTGCAATGCAACAACACTTTTTTCCTGCATGACTTATATTGAAGCGAGTTTTTGTCCTTTTATTTGTGTTTTTTTTTTTTGTCAGGCGATAGCTGCCCTTAGTAAACTCAGCAACACAAAGGCGGGGCTTGATGCTTTGTTCCGCTCTGATTTGCTGAACAAGCTCAAGGATGTGATGCTCACCAATGACATCATCAGATACAGAGTTTATGAGGTGCGTGATAATCGACGGATGAAAGGAGTGAATTTCATCAGAGATTTGATCTTAAATGTGTGTGTGTGTCCAGTTGATAGTGGAGGTGTCCTCGGTGTCTCCAGTGTCTCTGGGTTACTGCGCCAACAGCAGTTTAATCTCACAGCTGCTGGAAGAACTGACCGGCGATGATATTTTGGTCAGGTAATGATCTCTCACACACACAATACAATATAATATAAGACACATTTATTCCTGCAGAGGTAAACTTTCTCACTTCTCTTTCCAGAGCAACTGCTATCGAGATGGTGACCAGTCTGGCTCAGAGTCAGCATGGCCGTCAGTATCTGGCACAGCAGGGCATCATGGATAAAATCTCCAACATGATAATCGCCGCAGAATCCGACGCCTTCTCAAGCCTTTACCTTCCAGGTGTGTGTATGAATGTGATTTTCTGATTCAGACAGCCGTGAAAAACCTGAAAATATGAGGGAAATTTCATTTCATTTCCAGGTCTAGAAATCTTCAGAAGCTATGGAAAAGTCATGAATTGTTACACTGAAAATGTAACAATGATTTTATTTATTTATTTGTTTGTTTATAAATCCTTATACTGTAATCATTGGAAATGTCATGGAAAATGATCAGTATAAATTATTTATATTCAAATTGCTGAAAAGTTGTTATTATTATTATTATTATTATTATTATTATTATTGTTTTAGTTGTTGCTGTTATTAATCTTTTGTATTTTTAGATCCTTAGTTCCAGTAAAAAATTTTGAATATAAATGTTATAAATCCTAAAAAATGTCAATATTATTATTATGCTGTATATTTTAAATAATATTATATATTTTATTATATATTTTAATATTATATTTTTGGACCTATGTAATTTTTTTAATATAAATTTTCTGTTTAAAATGCTGAAAATGTAAGAAGAAAAAAGAATATTTACATTTTCAGCATTTTAAATATAGACAATTTATTAAACAATATTAAACAATTATAATAATCAATTTACATAACTTTTTCAATAATATAATGATTTATAACTTATAATATTAATTATTTACATTTTTAGCTATTTGAATATAAACTATTTATATTCATACATTTATATTCAACAATTTTCATGACATGTTCAATGATTTCTGCACAAGGATTTTAATTTTAATCATTGAAAATGTATTAATAATAATAGTTATAATAATAAAACTAGAAGTTATCATTATTGTTGTTGTTGTTGTTGTTGTTATTTTAGGGCTGGTGAAGTTCTTTGGCAGTCTGGCGATCGTGGATAGCCCTCAGCAGGTCTGCGAGAAGTACCCTGTATTCCTTGAGGTGGTCTTCTCCATGGCGATGAACCTTGACCCCACACTGACTCCTGTTGCCCTGGATACGCTCGGAGTGCTTGGCGGTACCGTGGAGGGTAAACAGGTCCTGCATAAAACAGGTAACTGTTTGTGAACACATCCACAGAATAGGCCATTCAGAGCGAGTCATCTTTGTTTCAGAGCTGCTTTCAATAGTTCAGTAGTTACAATAGTTACAACACACAATAGCTGTGTCCCGGTTCAGAGATCCTTCGAAGGACACGAACTTCAAAGGCCCTGTTTACACCCGGTATTAAGATGCGTTTTGGTCAATCGGATCTCAAGTGGATGATGCTAAATACAGGTGTAAACTGGTCTAAAATGTTTTGAGCTTGTACACCATGCAACGTCAACTGGCGGCCCGCGGGCCAAATCCGGCCCGCCAGAGATTTCCATCCGGCCCCCAGAATAATACTGAATTCAGGAATAGCCTTGTAAGAGGAAAAAAGTTTAGGGCTGGTTCGAATACCATTTTTTGAGCTTCGAAGCTTCGGTAGTAATGAACATTGACTCTTCGGAGAGAGGGGCTGAACATATTTTTCTCTCTAATAAAGGCAGGAATCTGTGTCTGTATGTCCGTTTGCATTTTTATTATTTCGAGAACCGTTCATCCAATCGACTTCACAAGGCAGTGCAGTGTCGCATTTGGTGCAATATAGATGGACACGCGAGACGCGACACATTCAGAATTAATAAACTTTTAGTAAACTACAGTCAGAACAGCGCGAGCGGGAAGCGGCGCACCTCATGCGGGCAGGGCTTATGCTCCGAGAACGGACACTGCACTAGTGATATAAAACGCACACACACAGGTCTGTTAAATTAAGCAATACTTTTAAGGTAGTCTAATATTTTTCTGACTAACAAATTGGCACAGTAAGGGTAGATTTAAATAAAGAAAAACGAAATTTAAATAAAGAAAAAACGAAATTTAAATAAAGAAAAAACGAAATTTATATAAACAAAAACGAAATTTAAATAAAGAAAAATGAAATTTAAATAAAGAAAAACGAAATTAAGTTAAATTAAAAACGAGATTAATTTAGATTGATAATAACGGGTAAAAATGCTAATACATTTTGTTTCTATTATTGTATTTTCCACAGTGTCAAAGCAACAAAACACAAGCTCAGACATGCACTTCGGTCCATACAAACTCCGCTGTTCTGAACACTCCCGTTGCTGGAACACGCATCGGTTCTATTTCTAGCATGCACGCGTTTTCCGCGTGGCTCGAGCGCGCCTGAGACGCGTGTCTCAGTGTGCAAACTCCAACCTGTTAAATATGGGAGCCGAAATAAAAACGGACACGCCACGCAGCTGAGACGCTCACGCAGCCAGTGTGTCGCCGGCCTTATTCAAGGGGGAATGAGAATCGTTTCGCGGGGGATCCCAGGTGTGCAAAAAATAAAAATAAAAAAATATTCGAATGTCAAATTTTCAAATCGAATACCAACCCACCGAACGAATATTTGAATATTCGGGTCCGTTCCATATTTGTTTATTTTTAAATCTAACGAAAAAAAAAAGCCTTCTGAAAAGTAGCTTGTGCCATAGCCTGCCTTCAGTCAAGAATGACGATAAACGCGTTCTCTCATTGAACATCTTTTATTGTTTCACGTGCTCATTTTTTCACAAATGTCAAAATTTTCCTTGCCTGGGATTAGCGCACAATTGCGTGACAGTGATGGACAGCTTGACAGCCTCACAAATATGAAGCCTAAAATATCGCTATCGCCCCCTGGTGGCTTGCTGCAGTACAGGTAATATGTAAAAAATAAAATACATTTGGAATTAGAATTAGTATATCAAATAATAACATATTAGGATACAATTCAAATTTTATTTTATATTACGAGTATCTGGCCCTTACAGTGTCTGCAGAGAAAAATTCTGGCCCTTGGACAAATATAGTTGATGACCCCTGTTGTACACTTTCGACCACTTCCAGAAGTACAAACCCGATTCCAAAAAAGTTGGGACACTGTACAAACTGTGAATAAAACAAGAATGCAATAATTTACAAATCTCATAAACTTATATTTTATTCACAATAGAAATAGATAACATATCAAATGTTGAAAGTGAGACATTTTGAAATGTCATGCCAAATATTGGCTCATTTTGGATTTCATGAGAGCTACACAAAAAAGTTGGGACAGGTAGCAATAAGAGGCTGGAAAAGTTAAATGTACATATAAGGAACAGCTGGAGGACCAATTTGCAACTTATTAGGTCAACTGGCAACATGATTGGGTATAAAAAGAGCCTCTCAGAGTGGCAGTGTCTCTCAGAAGTCAAGATGGGCAGAGGATCACCAATTCCCCCAATGCTGCGGCGAAAAATAGTGGAGCAATATCAGAAAGGAGTTTCTCAGAGAAAAATTGCAAAGAGTTTGAAGTTATCATCATCTACAGTGCATAATATCATCCAAAGATTCAGAGAATCTGGAACAATCTCTGTGCGTAAGGGTCAAGGCCGGAAAACCATACTGGATGCCCGTGATCTTCGGGCCCTTAGACGGCACTGCATCACATACAGGAATGCTACTGTAATGGAAATCACAACATGGGCTCAGGAATACTTCCAGAAAACATTGTCATGAACACAATCCACCGTGCCATTCGCCGTTGCCGGCTAAAACTCTATAGGTCAAAAAAGAGGCCATATCTAAACATGATTCAGAAGCGCAGGCGTTTTCTCTGGGCCAAGGCTCATTTAAAATGGACTGTGGCAAAGTGGAAAACTGTTCTGTGGTCAGACGAATCAAAATGTGAAGTTCTGGGACGCCATGTCATCCAGACTAAAGAGGACAAGGACAACCCTAGTTATCAGCGCTCAGTTCAGAAGCCTGCATCTCTGATGGTATGGGGTTGCATGAGTGCGTGTGGCATGGGCAGCTTACACATCTGGAAAGGCACCATCAATGCTGAAAGGTATATCCAAGTTCTAGAACAACACATGCTCCCATCCAGATGTCGTCTCTTTCAGGGAAGACCTTGCATTTTCCAACATGACAATGCCAGACCACATACTGCATCAATTACAACATCATGGCTGCGTAGAAGGAGGATCCGGGTACTGAAATGGCCAGCCTGCAGTCCAGATCTTTCACCCATAGAAAACATTTGGCGCATCATAAAGAGGAAGATGCGACAAAGAAGACCTAAGACAGTTGAGCAACTAGAAGCCTGTATTAGACAAGAATGGAACAACATTCCTATTCCTAAACTTGAGCAACTTGTCTCCTCAGTCCCCAGACGTTTGCAGACTGTTATATAAAGAAGAGGGGATGCCACACAGTGGTAAACATGGCCTTGTCCCAACTTTTTTGAGATGTGTTGATGCCGTGAAATTTAAAATCAACTTATTTTTCCCTTAAAATGATACATTTTCTCAGTTTAAACAGATGATATGTCATCTATGTTGTATTCTGAATAAAATATTGAAATTTGAAACTTCCACATCATTGCATTCTGTTTTTATTCACAATTTGTACAGTGTCCCAACTTTTTTGGAATCGGGTTTGTAGTTGAAAACGCATTTGACCGGATTGCTTTCATAGTATAAACGCTCATGTGGTCGAATATGTTCATTATGGGAAGCGCACTAGCCAGATGTGATTTAAACTTTGTCAGCTGAAGACCCAAGTTTGGTTTGAAGATGAAAAACCCCTCGAAGAAATCAGGACAGGAGGGTTGAAAGTGGACAAAAGAGATGGATTAAAACCCCAGGTGGAAACAGCAATGTGTCTCCATCTACATGTGATTTGATCGACCAAAACGCATCTTAATACCAGCTGGAAACAGATCCTACTCTCATACGTAAGCAAAAGAGACATTAACTCTCAAATATTCTCAAAAGAATCAGAATCAAATCAAACCGAATCAGTGTCTGCTAAATGCATAAATGTAAATAAACCAAATCTAAAGCTTGTGAAACAGAATCTTACTGAATTGAATCTGCATTGATACCTTGACTTTTTTGACACTTTTGAAATATTTCTAACTCCGCTGTCTATCACAGGTGAGAAGTTCACATCGGTGTTGAAGAGAATCAGTAAAGCGGCCTCTGATGGAGCCACTGAACTCAGAGTCCGATGTTTGGAGGCTCTGGCACAGCTGCTCACGTTACCTGTAAGTGTGTGTGGGTGGATCTTCAAATGTTCCTTTGAAGCTTTTTGGTCTGAAATATTTGTGGTTTGTGTAGGCGGAGCAGCAGACGGATGACCTGTTACTGTTGACCGAGTCGTGGTTTAACTGTCTGAGCTCTCAGCCCATGGCGATGTTCCGGAACATAAGCACGCAGCCCTTCCCAGAGCTCCACTGCAGCGCACTACGAATCTTCACTGTAAGAGACACAGAAGTTGTGTTCCAAATGTCACACTATACACTGTGTAATCAACTGTATAGTGTATATATTTTAAAATGTTAATTTGTCATTCATCATCTGACTCTGATGCCCCTCCCCCTCTGCTACATCATTAAAGCCGTGACAGTTGAGTGCATGAAGTGTCCAACATTCCACTTACTTAATTTCTTTGGTTAATTAAAGTGCATCATCTGGGTTTTTAAAGGTGCCCTAGAATCAAAAATTGAATTTATCTTGGCATAGTTGAATAACAAGAGTCCAGTACATGGAAAAGACATACAGTGAGTCTCAAACACCATTGTTCCTCCTTATGTAAATCTCATTTGTTTAAAAGACCTCCGAAAAACAGGCGAATCTCAACGTAACACCGACTGTTATGTTACAGTCGGGATCATTAATATGTACGCCCCCAAATTTGCATATGCCAGCTCATGTTCAAGGCATTACACAAGGGCAGCCAGTATTAACGTCTGGATCTGTGCACAGCTGAATCATCAGACTAGGCAAGCAAGCAAGGACAATAGTGAAAAATGGCAGATGGAGCAATAATAACTGACATGATCCATGATATCATGATATTTTTAGTGATATTTGTGAATTGTCTTTCTAAATGTTTCGTTAACATGTTGCTAATGTACTGTTAAATGTGTTTAAAGTTACCATCGTTTCTTACTGTATTCACGGAGACAAGAGCCGTCGTTATTTTCATTTTTAAACACTTGCAGTCTGTATAATGCATAAACACAACTTCATTCTTTATAAATCTCTCCAACAGTGTGTAATGTTAGCTTTAGCCACGGAGCACTATCAAACTCATTCAGAATCAAATGTAAACATCCAAATAAATACTGTACTCACATGATCTGATCCATGCATGCAGCATGCATAACGAACATCTTGTAAAGATCCATTTGAGGGTTATATTAGCTGTGTGAACTTTTTTTATGCACTATATATAGAGTCGAGAGCTCGGGGGCAGGGAGCATGAGATTTAAAGGGGCCGTGCGCTGAATCGGTGCATAGTTAATGATTCCCCAAAATAGGCAGTTAAAAAAAATAATTTAAAAAAAATCTATGGGGTATTTTGAGCTGAAACTTCACAGACACATTCAGTGGACACCTTAGATTAATATTACATCTTGTGAAAGAACGTTCTAGGGCACCTTTAAGTGAATTTTTTTTATTTTTTTACCATTTTCAGTGTGAACACACAACTAGCACTATTTATACTACAAAATGGCATAGAATAATGCATAAATTGGGAACTGGGACGATGTAGAGTGTGTGCTGCACAGACCAATCAGTGATTGACTTGAACCACTGCAAGCTGGTTTGAAAGTTCCGTTGACGCCACGTCATTGTGGTGTATGCCATCAAAAAGGGTACATCAAAAAGTCTTAAATTCAGTTTTATCAAATTTAAGATCATAAAAAGGTCTTAAAGGGGACTTATTATGCTCCTTTTCACAAGATGTAAAGTCTCTGGTGTCCCCAGAATGTGTCTGTGACGTTTCAGCTCAAAATCCCCCACAGATCATTTATTATAGCTTGTCAAATTTGCCCCTATTTGGGTGTGAGTGAAAGCACACTGTTTTTGTGTGTGTCCCTTTAAATGCAAATAAGCTGCTGCTCCCACCCCCTTTCCAGAAGAGGGCGGAGCTTTAACAGCTCACGCTTCAGTTGCCGGAGTCGACACTGATGGAGAGACTCAGGAAGAAGTTTCAACTTTTAGAATAAAACTGGACGTTTCTGAATGGTTAGTGGATAAATTTATGTAGTTGGTGTGGAGTTGATTCAACTCATCACTAGCATGTGCCGTCATGTTCATCTTTTGTGCAAATCCAGTGTTGAATTGACCCTCGTTTGTGAAGCAGTCCGACGTAAAATGACGGCATGACAACAACACTCTACTACAACAACTCTTCCTCTTCTCTAAAGCAGCCCAACATGGCCCCGCCCCCTTTGTTGTGTGTTCTCAGGGGCGGGGTTTATTCACGTTTTGGGGTTTGTGATGTCACCTAACTGTTCACCTAACAGCTCGTTGTAGTCCCTACCAGCCGTTCGTTGTAGTCCTTAAAAAGCAATTTCTGTAAAAGAAAATATCTCCCTTTGCATTGAACAATTGCGTTGTAACTTTGCAGATGTTTTATATGTTCTAACAGCAACATTACACACTAACTAAAGTTAAAAAAGTGAAATCATAATGAAGGGCCCCTTTAAATATCTAATAAAAGTCAAATAAAAGGTTTAATAAAAGTCTTAATGCTAGGGTGGGCAATTTCGGAGAGGCTAGCAATAGCAAACTAGCTTTGAGAGCTCTCCAAAGCCATGCCTGCTCCAAAACACATGAACGCACACAGCCAGAGCAGAGTCTGCAAAGCGTCACAAGAGATGGCATTTCATTACCTCACGTCTCGAAGCACATAACATTGCAACAAAAATGAACGTAAACAACTTAAAGAGCACTGACAGCTGCATTGTGTATGTATGGTAATCTCTTAAAATGCATGCTTAAGTTGTTTTCTCCACTGTTTTGTGTTCAGGCCATTGGCTGTCAGCCGTGGGGTCAGCAGCTGATGATGGACACTCCTGGATTCCTGGAGTGGGTGATGGATCGCTCAGTGGGGACGGGAAAAGAAGCCAAGGATTGTAAGTTTGAGCTGGTGGGGGCGTTGTTGAGCTCCTCAAGCGCTCAGGAGGTCTTTGGAGCACACAATTACTTAAAGCTAAAAACCTACCTGAACGAGGGACCCTATTACATCAATGCTGTGTCTTCAGTCACCACAGAGGGAGCCGACTGAAAGAGACACACACATTTTTCTAATGTCAAAGGTTTGTTTTTCTATTGAGAGAAGATTAAATGTGACCAAAAGCTTTTTAAGCTGCTGCTTCTCAAGCAGTTTGAGTTTATAGCACTTAACACAAACACACACACAGCTGTTCAACTGTTTATACTTCCAGATGTTGAATTTGGTTTGGTTTGTATCTTGTTGTGCCAATAAAAATTACATTTGAGTGGTTTATTGCTGGTGTTTTGTTCATATATATACACACTAGCTTTGTATACTATTCTTGAGCAAGGATGCATTAAATTAAGTGAAAGTAATGAGAAATGTTTTTTTGAGCAGCAAATCAGCATATTAGAATGATTTCTGAAGGATCATGTGACACTGAAGACTGGAGTAACGATGCTGAAAATTCAGCTTTGATCACAGGAATAAATTACATTTTTAAACATGTTCAAATAGAAAAGGGGTATTTAAAATTGTAATAATATTACTGTATTTTTTATCAAATGAATGTAACCTTGTTGAGCAGAAAAGACTTCTTTCAAAAACAAACAAACAAAAAAAATCAAAATTGAAGCAGTGGATTCAGGGTTGAGTTTTACTGGACAAACCTTGTTGCACACACATGCACAGCCTCACAGAGGTAAATGTAGAAAATAATAACATTAAAAATACAAACAAAAAAGTATTCCTTCACACATCCATAAAATCATACAAACTCTTTAGAGGCACATTGGTGACATGTACAGGGAAGTGGCACTCTGGAAGATGGGAGAGAGACTGGAATGATCCATTTCAAATGTTTCCAAAGTTTTACCAATGATTTGAGAAGAGCTGAGGGTGAATCTCAAGCAGACTGGGTGATCATGAAAACAAAATCCTGCTATTTTCTATAACAATCTGAGCAATGCATATGGTCCGAATGCAGAGTGTATTTGATTGGCCAGTTAAAAGTGAAGGTGTAAATACAGTTACTCCTTCAACACTCCTTCATTCACCTGCTCAAACTGTTCCTGAGACAACAATAAAAAAATCAGCTGCCGTAAAGATGAAGGTTGGTTCATCCAGTTCACTTCAGTGGGAAAAAATATCAAACCAAATATCAGTATTACCTGACACACTCTATCTCAAAAGGATATTTCACCCAAAAATGAAAATTCTGTCATCATTTACTCACACTTAATTAGTTCCAAACCTGTATGAATTTCTTTGTTCTGCTGAACACAAAGGATGATATTTGGAAGAATGTGTGTAACCTAACAGATCTCGCCCCCCACTGACTACCATAGTAGGAAAAATAAATACTATGCTAGTAAATGGGGGGTGAGATCTGCTTGGTTACACACATTCTTCCAAATATCATCCTTTGTGTTCAGCAGAACAAAGAAATTCATACAGGTTTGGAACTACTAAATGATGGAGCATTGTTGATATGAGAATTTCTTGTAATGAATAATCACTACTAATACTGATTTAATCATTGACTGGTTGATTAAATGTCACTCAATACTTTGGATAGATCACGCGCTTTATCCTCCCGTCTGCTTTGTTCTTGTCCAGCCATTTCCCACAAATGAATATCGTCGTCACACCATTGGCCGTGTTTGTAATCTCTATCCTGCTAAGAAGCCAACCAGGACTGAGTCCGGAGTTATCGTGTTCCACACACACTCGGAGCAGGTCGCCCATGTCCAGCAGTTCTAGAATAAACCGGTTTGTCTGGCCGCGCTCAAACAGGTTCCGGAACTTCTGGCAGAGCTGCCTCCGGCCGGAGTCGCCATTGGAGCCGAAGATGGTGATGAAGACGTTGGCGTCGGTGCCCGCACCCTTCTCGTCGCCTGTGATAACGATGGCCTCGTATTTTACAGGTACGAGGCTTTGGGCCTTGCTGGTGAAGCTCTCAATGAATTTGCTGCACTCGAATGTCTGGAACTCATCTCGTTTTGAGGAAAGAGGGATGGCGGCGTCACATCGGAAGATATACCTGAGTGAAAATGGACAGGATAGGGATGGTAAAGAGCATGCATTTACAAGCCAATAACTCAGTCCTGAGGTTTAAATCATAATTTAACACTAATCTTAAAATCAGTGGTCACTCACTTATTGCCTAGCTCCTTCTCTGTGACAACAACCTCCTCCACCCACCAGGAGGCTTCAACTTTGACCTTCTTGCCATCTTTAGGGATGTGTCCCAGACAGATACTAGCAATGTCTCCCAACTCCTTGGAGGAGAACTCAAAGCGGTCCGTACAGCCTCTGAAATCACACATGAAAAATAATAGCAACTGAGCAACATATGTGCAAGAAAGAATCATGGACCCACTCCGTTCTGAGGGGGTGAAGGGTAATTTGAACAAAATAAAAATTTAAAGCATTCAAAGGGATTTAAAGGAAGAAAGAAAAACAGTTTTGTAAAGTAATACATTTCTGTCATGACAACTCCCAGAGTGTTTGGCATGGTAATGAATATGACAGTGTTGATCTGTTTGGGTCTTGGCGGAATAGATATGCTACGCTGCTGCTGTTACTGCTGCTGTTGGTTATTGTGTCTATAGTGGAGCTGGGGAAGGTGGAGGGTTTTGAAAGCATGCTACAGCTGCTACAGAAAATGCTGACCAAGTATTGAGCAGTGAGCTCATTGGCTACTGATACAGCAGGGACCAGTCAGCTGTGCCCTATAGAGAATGATGTGATTGCAAGCAGACTGAGTTAAGGACCTATCAGCCTGTGCTATCTGGAGTTTCATGACAGAACTTTGTATTTCAAATATTTGGAAATAATATAAAAAACTGCAAACATTCACTCTTAATCAAATTTATAATTTGTTAAAGGTGCCCTAGAATTAAAAATTGAATTTACCTTGGCATAGTTGAATAACAAGAGTTCAGTACATGGAAATGACATACAGTGAGTCTCAAACACCATTGTTTCCTCCTTCTTATATAAATCTCATTTGTTTAAAAGACCTCAGAAGAACAGGCGAATCTCAACATAACACTGACTGTTACGTAACAGTCGGGATCATTAATATTTACGCCCCCAATATTTGCATATGCCAGCTCATGTTCAAGGCATTAGACAAGGGCAGCCAGTATTAACGTCTGGATCTGTGCACAGCTGAATCATCAGACTAGTTAAGCAAGCAAGAACAATAGCGAAAAACGGCAGATGGAGCAATAATAACTGACATGATTCATGATATCATGATATTTTTAGTGATATTTGTAAATTGTCTTTCTAAATGTTTCGTTAGCATGTTGCTAATGTACTGTTAAATGTGGTTAAAGTTACCATCGTTTCTTACTGTATTCATGGAGACAAGAGCCATCACTATTTTCATTATTAAACACTTGCAGTCTGTATAATTCATAAACACAACTTCATTCTTTATAAATCTCTCCAACAGTGTAGCATTAGCCGTTAGCCACGGAGCACTATCAAACTCATTCAGAATCAAATGTAAACATCCAAATAAATACTATACTCACATGATCCGACGCATGCATGCAGGATGCATGACGAACATCTTGTAAAGATCCATTTGAGGGTTATATTAGCTGTGTGAACTTTGTAAATGCACTGTATTATAGTCGAGAGCTTGGGGGGGGCAGGGAGCACGAGATTTAAAGGGGCCGCAGCCTGAATCGGTGCATAGTTAATGATGCCCCAAAATAGGCAGTTAAAAAAATGAATTAAAAAAAATCTATGGGGTATTTTGAGCTGAAACTTCACAGACACATTCAGGGGACACCTTAGACTTATATTACATCTTTTAAAAAGACGTTCTACGGTACCTTTAATATTTCTTGTCTCATCACATTCAGTTAGAATTTATAAGTCTGGAAAAGATATATTTTCAATTCAAAATGGCAAAAGTCAAGTAGATTGTATCAGAGGTGGAAGCTGCCTAAAAATATATACTTTTTAAACTTTTTGTCATAACACAGAGAGCAATACAGTGCAGTAGAACAGCATCAAGAATACCAAATATTGAGTCGCTCAATGTGTTTTTATGGGCTACTGCATTAATCCAAACAGCATAAAAGTGTTACACAACAATATAATTCATTGTCTTTTTATTCAAAAGTAAAATCTCCCTCCATTACAAAAATCTTACTTAAAGGTGCTCTAAGCGATGTCATGCGTTTTTAGGCCAAAACATTTTTTGTCACATACAGCAAACATCTCCTCACTATCCGCTAGCTGCCTGTCCCCTGAACACACTGTAAAAAACCGCGGTCTCTGTAGTCGCCACAAGCTCCAAAAACGGCAACAAAAACAAACTGATGCAGTCTGGACCACGAAACATAATAAACATGCTCCAACCAATACGCAAGCTACTTCCATTTTAAATGCGAGTTCATGACTGTTTCAGGAAGCACGGAGGGGAGGGGGAGGAGGAGGAGGGAGGGTCTAGCTAGCCTCTGTTTTGTTTGAGAACACTTCGAACGTCAACAGGAAGTTACTCCACCCAGGATCGCTTAGAGCACCTTTAATGTGAATACTTAACAGTTTTTACAAGATGTAATATAAGTCTAAGGTGTCCCCTGAATGTGTCTGTGAAGTTTCAGCTCAAAATACCCCATAGATTTTTTAAAAAAAATTTTAACTGCCTATTTTGGGGCATCATTAACTATGCACCGATTCAGGCTGCGGCCCCTTTAAATCTCGTGCTCCCTGCCCCCCCCAAGCTCTCGACTATAATACAGTGCATTTACAAAGTTCACACAGCTAATATAACCCTCAAATGGATCTTTACAAGATGTTCGTCATACATACTGCATGCATGCGTCGGATCATGTGAGTATAGTATTTATTTGGATGTTTACATTTGATTCTGAATGAGTTTGATAGTGCTCTGTAGCTAAAGCTAACATTACACGCTGTTGGAGAGATTTATAAAGAATGAAGTTGTGTTTATGAATTATATAGACTGCAAGTGTTTAAAAATGAAAATAGTGACGGCTCTCTTGTCTACGCGAATAAAGTAAGAAACGATGGAAACTTTAACCTCATTTAACAGTACATTAGCAACATGCTAACGAAACATTTAGAAAGACAATTTACAAATATCACTAAAAATATCATGATATCATGGATCATATCAGTTATTATTGCTCCATCTGCCATTTTTCGCTATTGTCCTTGCTTGCTTACCTAGTCTGATGATTCAGCTGTGCACAGATCCAGACGTTACAGTTTTTCTCAGTCGCTTTGGTGCATTTCTCACATCACTATTTACATTTGCACAACAGTTAATGCAGTTCTCAAAACAATTAGTACAAACTGCAAAACCTAGTGATAACCTGCAAAAGTGTGTCACTTGCTCAAAATGGATAGGTCATTCCTCAAAAGCAAGTATTCGTGTCAATGAAAGTGTCAATGTCATCAAGATGAAAAGTCCTGACACAATTGTTTATGAACAAGATAGTCAAATGGCTTTGTCATGTTTTCATTATGACAGTTTACTCTGTCAATGTTTTCCAATGCAAAAAAGTCAGATCTTGGTGACACTACCTGAAAATGCTTCAGACAGCACTACTATTTGCACAGCCATTTGAAAAATACAATAAAGTTACAAATTACTGTATTTAGTGAGGTAACTGAGTACAAGACACTGAATATATGCTCTTTGCAATTCTAATTTGTTCACAGCATTGTGCAAAAGAAAAAATACACCCTTATTTACAACAAACATAAACTCCCTTTGGGTAGAGCTGTGCAAAACTGTAAACAATATTGCAGTACATATTGGAACTGAACATACAACATACATAGTACTGTAATCATTCGTGCACATCCAGATGTTCCTCTCTGTCTGGCCACATAATTTCATCTACATCACAGCAACCTTCCATTTCTGTGTCACAGTATTGTAGAAATGGTACACACTATGTCCTGCTTGGTTCATATATGCTTGTAAAGTGGGGGTTTATGGGATTCAGCTCTGACAGTGATTGTAGAGAAGTGGCTTATCATTGGTTGCAACTAATGCTTCACACACCCCTTCTCATCAGTGAAAGTTGAGATTCACCTAAATTGAAATTGTTCAATTTAGGAGACATTTTCAGGAAAAAAAATGTGTAAACTTTGCTTGACAGATTTTGACAACTAGTTCAACATTTTTGTATGTAATGACTCAAGCAATGAAATGAGGACTATTAGTTTTATACGGAATGACTATTCAGCATTCACAAGTATAGTTAATTTTGACTGACGTGACATAATCAAATGATAATGTTATAAAACAGCAGAGAGTTGTATGAAAGCAATTGATGCATGTCCAAAAGCATTTGCAATTTGTTCGAAGGAATGAGAAACTGCTACTATGATGTGCACAAATGACTAAATGTTGTGGAGGTTGAACTAACTGTTGTGCAAATGTAAAGAGTGATGTGAGAAATGCACCAAAGCGACTGAGAAAAACTGTAATACTGGCTGCCCTTGTCTAATGCCTTGAACATGGGCTGGCATATGCAAATATTGGGGGCGTACATATTAATGATCCCGACTGTTACGTAACAGTCGGTGTTATGTTGAGATTCGCCTGTTCTTCGGAGGTCTTTTAAACAAATGAGATTTACACAAAAAGAAGGAAACAATGGAGTTTGAGACTCACTGTATGTCATTTCCATGTACTGAACTCTTGTTATTCAACTATGCCAAGGTAAATTCAATTTTTGATTCTAGGGCACCTTTAACATCATCTGAACATAACATGTCATTCTTATTTTAACCATTACATTCCAGAAGGCAGTAATATAAAATAATCAAAAAAGCAAACATAGTGGCTGAACGGCGCAACAAGCTTATAATCACACAAATAGAATAGCTTATAATTACAGAGCTGTAGTTTTAACAGCCATCCCCATGTGTATCACTACTCTTTCCCTGTCTGTAACTGGAATCATCCCCACCAATATTCTGTTTATTCTGATTTTGTAATTCTGACCTTTGTGTGGTAAATTTTCATCCCTTTCACCTCTCAATCACTACTTGTTCTTGCATATAAGATACAAAAATAAACAATTAATAAAAAAAATCCCAAAGTGGTGATTTGGGGCCCCCTAGAGTCCTGGTGGGCATATATTCCTGGCATAAAGTACTTTGCACCCCCCATAACAACATAATGTGTACACCTACCGTAAAAAACGCTTCTTCTTAGTCGAGTTCTCCAACACAAACTCTTTGGAACGTCCCTTCTTCCCTTCTAGAACAATCCAGGCATTCTCTTTGGTTTCAGCATCATCTGTATCTGCTGTCGTGACCAGAATCTCATATTCTGTACGAGACAGAAGGCAAAACACATGGGGGAGTTTGGGGTTGGTAAGAAAATCAAAAATACAGTAAAAACATTACAAAATATTACTACAATTTAAAATAACTTTTTGAATATGATTAATAATAATGAAATAATTTGACTTATGTAATCAAGCCAATTTATTTTCCTGTTTACTATCTAGGAAATGTCACATTATGGAAGTAAAATTGATTACAAATGGGCCAGTTGATCAAAACTGATCAAACTGAATTCTGTCAAGTTACGTTTGTATGGAGATAAATATAAGAATGTGTCTGTCTCACTGGTTTTTTCATCAAAATCCACAGCATCATTGTTGGCACATGCCAGCTCTCTCATTATCTGTCCATCATCCTCGTTCTTGGCAAGCCAGCGGTCACATTGGAAACGAAACTTCTTCCCCATGATGTCATCATGCACATCCACATACTCCAGGTGCCAACCAGGAGCCAGACCTGTCAACTCAAACACACACTTGTTTTGAGCATATTAACGTATAAAGGTTTTATGTCAGAGTTTAACTGGCTAATTTGCTCATCACTCATTTCATTGGCTCAGTAGTGTTATGCTGAGCGCTCTGATTGGCTCACCTGAGTTGTCATGCCAAATGCGCACTTTCGAGAGCTCGCCCAAGCTGAGGATGTCTTGGAAACGGAATGTGTCCATCTGTTTGCGTTCAAACTTGTTGGTGTTGTTGCTTTCTTTCAAAGCTAGTGTTCCAGTGTCACCATTCTCGCCGAAAATAATCATCCACACATTAGCGTCGGTTCCAGCCGCTAAAAAAACAACCAATCATAGGTTACAGTCTATCTGTGACTATAAAAACAACAAATCAAGCTTTTGACAATATGAAAAGTCTTTCAGGGTGTGTTCACACTTGCAGTTTCCGGACCAAAAAGGAAATGATTCATATTTAGCCCTGGTTCACTTACTATTCACACTATCATTTTTAACACTGAAGCTAAATATACAAAAAGCAGTTCACACTTATTCAAATGAACCGAGCAATCGCACCCAAGTTCGTTTTAACTGAACCAAACCTGCCAAGTGTGAACAAACCCTCAAAACAGTTGAAGACAGTTATGAGGACTTGTGTACCAGTTGCATCGCTGGTCTTCACAGAGACCGTGTAGATGGTGAGCTCCACCATTTCCTCGTCATTTATCACAGCAGGCATTTCACATATGAGGGTTCGCTTGGGGCCATATGAGCGAGACAGCCATTCCTCGTACGTAAATAATGCCACTTCGTCCGTTTGCAGGTTATGCAGTTCAATCTACATAGATATGCACATTAATACACTCAAAGGCTTCGGAAGGTACAGTATACTGTATGCATCTTTCTCTTACAAACCTTATCCAGGAACCAGTCAGGTCTGCTTCCAGAACCATCTACACGCACTCTCATCTTTCTCAAAGGAGCGATATCCTCAATCTCCAGATTGAATGTGTCCTTCTGCCCTCGTTCAAACCTGCACACATACACAAACATATTAAAAATTAGACAATTTAAACGTAATATATGTATAACAATCATTTTTAAGAAACTGTGGTGACCTATTTGCTAATAGTACATTCTAATTTCCTTCTTTTTTCTTAAATATTAAAATAATTTCAACTCAATTCAATATTTTTGCTAAATAAAATGCATAAAACATATTTATCTTGCAGTATTGACCAGCTGACAGTACACTATGCCTTTTGTTTCTTTGTTTGCATGTACATACGTACCTGTCCTCTAATTTTGGCAGCAGCATTTCCTCTGACGTGCCATAGACTCCAAACACAGTCATATAGATCTGTGTGTCCGTACCGGCATGCTGGACATCTCCTGTTATCACGGTTGCCTCATAGATCACCTTGGAGAAAAAGACCTTTCATGAAGTACACTTTCTGTACTATACACATCATTTAAAAGTTTGGGGTCAGTAATATATATATATATATATATATATATATTTTTTTTTTTTTTTTTTTTTTATAAATTAATACTTAAAGATTTTTATTTCAAATAGATGCTGTTCTTTTGAACTTTCTATTCATCAAAGAATCCTGAAAAAATATGTATCAAAGTTTTCACAAAAATATTTAGCATCACAACTGTTGTCAACATTGATAATAATCAGAAATGTTTCTTGAGCAACAAATCAGCATATTAGAAAGATTTCTGAAGGATCATGTGACACTGAAGACTGAAGTAATGATGCTGAAAACTCAGCTTTGATTGCAGGAATAAATTACATTTTACAATATATTCAAATAGAAAACTATGGAAGCTTGTTTCCGCCACTAAATAAAAAATAAAAAAGGTAATTGCGACTTCATCTTTATCTTTTTTCTTAGAATTGCAAGATTTAAACTCACAATTGCGAGTTATAAAGTCAGAATTGTGAGATAAAAACTCAATTGTGAGAAAAAAGTTTATATCTCGCAATTCTGAGAAAAAACGTCAGTCTTTTTTCCCCTCACAAATGGACATAACACGCAATTGCGAGTTTATATTACACAATTCTGAGAAAAAAGTAAGAATTGCGAGAAAAAAGGTCAGATTCTGACTTGTTTCTCAGAATTGCAAGTTTATATTAGGCAATTCTGACTTCATATCACGCAATTCTGACTTTTGTGAGTTTATATCTTGCAATTCTGAGAAAAAAGTAAGAATTGTGCGATATAAACTTGCAATTGCGAGAAAAAAGTCACAATTACAGTGGCATGAAAAAGTATGTGAACCCCTTGCAGAATCTGTGAAAATGAGAATTATTTTAATAAAATAAGAGGGATAATAAAAAATGCATGTTATTTTTTGTTTAGTACTGTCCTGAGTAAGATATTTTACATAAAAGATGTTTGCATTTAGTTCACAAGACAAAACAATAGCTGAATTTATTAAAATAACCCCATTCATAAGTATGTGAACCATTGATTCTCAATACTGTGTGTGGTTACCTGATGATCCACGACTGTTTTTATGTTTTGTGATGGTTGTTCATGAGTCTCTTGTTTGTTCTGAGCAGTTAAACTGAGCTCTGTTCTTCAGAAAAATCCTCCAGCTCCTGCAGATTCATCAGTTTTCAAGCATTTTTGCATATTTGAACCCTTTCCAGCAGTGACTGTGTGATTTTGAGATCTGTGTTTTCATACTGAGGACAACTGAGGGACTCAAACTCAACTATTAAAAAAGTTTCAAACATTCACTGATTCTCCAGAAGGAAACACGATGCATTAAGAGTCGGGGGGTGAAAACTTTTGAACAGGATGAAGATGTCACAATTTTTCTTATTTTGTTTAAATATCATTGTTTTTCATTTAGTACTGCCCTTCGGAAGCAACAGAAGATACTTGCATGTTTCCCGGCAGAAAAATTAAGTACAATTTACCTTGATATTTGAATTCAAAAGTTTTCACCCCCCGGCTCTTAATGCATCGTGTTTCCTTCTGGAGAATCAGTGAATGTTTGAACCTTTTTTAATAGTTGTGTTTGAGTCCCTCAGTTGTCCTCAGTGTGAAAACACAGATCTCAAAATCCTACAGTCACTGCTGGAAAGGGTTCAAATATGCAAAAATGCTTGAAAACTGAAGAATCTGCAGGAGCTGGAGGAATTTTCTGAAGAACAGAGTTCAGTTTAACTGCTCAGGACAAACAAGAGACTCATGAACAACCATCACAAAACATAAAAACAGTCGTAGATCATCAGGTGACCACACACAGTATTGAGAATCAATGGTTCACATATACTTATGAATGGGGTTATTTTAATAAATTCAGCTATTGTTTTGTCTTGTGAAAAAAATGCAAACATCTTTTATGTAAAATATCTTACTCAGGACAGTACTAAACAAAAAATAATTTTATTAAAATAATTCTCATTTTCACAGATTCTGCAAGGGGTTCACATACTTTTTCATGCCACTGTACGTTTGTTATTTTTTATTTCATGGCGGAAACAAGCACTATTAATGTTTTAACTGTTTTGATCAAATATATGCAGCCTTGATAAGCATAACGTTAAAAAATCTTACCTACCCATTATACTTTAATCACCTTACATGAGCTATTGAAATGAATTGGTGTACCTTCTGTGAGATGTTGACAGTTTCTGCATCCTGCACGTTTAGGAAACGGGTGGTGAGTCCATCTCCTCTGTCTTTGGCCAACCAGCATTTACAGTGGAACACATACCGCACTGCTTTAGTCGGCACCTCGACGGACAACTCATCCACTAACCAGCAGCTCTCTGGGGTCGCCCCATCGTGACCCAACTACATACAACACAAACCACCAACATCTACAGTATCTATACATACTGTACAACGAGCTTACAGAATACAAAACTGCAGAATCTGTGTGTGTGTGTGTGTGTGTGTGTGTGTGTGTGTGTGTGTGTGTGTGTGTGTGTGTGTGTGTGTGTGTTTGTGACATATCAGGACACAAATTTGTACAATGACATGGGTATTGCAAGGAGAGGGTGACTTATGAGGATATTACCCCATGTCCCATTTTTCAAAAGGCTTATAAATCATACAGAATTTGTTTTTTTGAGAAAGTAAAAATGTGCACAATTTTCTGTGGTTTAGGTGTAGGGTTGGTGTAGGCCGATAGAGAATACGGTTTGTACAGTATAAAAACCATTACGCCAGTGGAATGTCTCCACAATTCACAAAAACAAAATTGTGTGTGTGTGTGTGTGTGTGTGTATGTGTTTCCTCACTTGCACTGTCTTGATCTCGCCAACATCAGATCCATAACAGGTGAAGTAATCCAGGGATCCAGGCAGGAATGCGTTTTTCCCATCTAAGTTGAGCCAAAGGCGGTCTGTCCTCTTCTTCTTCTTCTTTCCTATGATGATGACGTACACTCGGCTACTCGTCCCCGCATCCCGATCTGAACCCGTTATCACCGAAAAGTGGTAGGGAATCACTGTACGCACACACACACGCACACATGCACACACACACACTTAATTTTTTTCCCTCATATTAAATTCAACTAGAAAATAGTGGTTATCTGCCAGGGCATTGCACTTAATTAAATTAAATTAAATTAAATTAAATTAAATTAAATTAAATTAAATTAAATTAAATTAAATTAAATTAAATTAAATTAAATTAAATTAAATTAAATTAAATTAAATTAAATTAAATTAAATTAAATTAAATTAAATTAAATTAAAAAGCTTTTTTTTATTATTAAAGCATTTAATTCAATTAAAAAATATTTAAAATAATTTAATAAAATATTTAAATTGGTATGTTGAATAAACAATAATAATAGAATATTTTAACATTTTGAAAGCTAAAAAAAATTAAGATTTTATATCTAAGATTCTGCTCTGTTCAAAAAAATCAAATATACAATTCTCAAATTCATTTCACTCAAGTTGTTATGTAATTCGTAATGAAAATTGTAGATAAAAATAGAACAATTTTAACTGGTGGTCTCAGAATTTTGAAGCCCACTGTATGTTCTGGAGTGGGACTCTATAAGTTGTACGTACGTGATCCTTCCTCTTCTTCATCTTCCTCTGAATGTCGTTTCTTGTTTTTCTTGTTCATGTTGCTGTCGAGATTTGTCACTTTTTTAATTGGACAGAAGGCGGTCTCTCGCTCTCCCTCATACCCCTACATACACACACACAGAACATGTAGATGCACTCTGGACTAGTCTGTAAAGCAACATTGTTAACGCATGCATGCACGGGCGCACGCATGCACACATGCAGGCAGACCTTAACGTAGAACACCCTGTCGATCCGTTTGTCCTCCCTCTTTCTCGAGAGCCATCGCTCACACAAAAAGAGAAACACTTCCTCTGTGTCTTGGTCCAGTACTTCCACCTGGTCCAGGTACCAATCAGCACTCAGCATGCTGTTGTCATGGCGAACACGGATCTTGAACACCTGGCCCAGATCCACTGCCTCCAAAGTGAACGTATCCACCTGACCAATCAGAGCAGTCATAGTCAGCAGCAGTTTGGGGTCAGCACTTAAATTTAAAAACATTACTGAAAATATTACTGACCCCAAACTTTTGAATGGCAATTTTAAACGGTGTCTTTGTTCATAAGTGTTTGAGTTACTTTACTGTTCTCACATGGATAATAAAACATGATACACTTTGAGGCTACATGTGAAATAGCTTCATGAAGATCCAAATTTTACCTAAAATTAAGAAGCATTAGGATCATATCCTCATAAAGACAGAAATACGTCTGTATTTGAGTGTCTCACCGATCCTCTCTCAAACTTGTTGCTGTTCTCAGACTTGCTTAGTTTGCGTTCTCCTGTGTCGCCCATGTCTCCATAGAGAGTGATGAACACGTTTGCATCAGTGCCAGCTCCATACACATCTCCTGTGGTTACTGTCACTGTATATGTGTGTACTGCAACACACACACATGCAAAAGCATTCCTGTAGCTCAAACAGTAGAGCATGGCACTAGCAACGCTAAGATCGCGGGTTTCATTTACAGGGAATGCATGAATTAAAACATGTATAGTGTGACTTACTCTCCAGCGCGTCGTCCACCTCTGTCTCGATGACTTTGAGGGTGCCATCTCGTGATAGTTTCTCTACGATGATGTCAGACGGCACCAGCTCTCGAATCGTCTCGCCGTCCTCCTCCGAGCGAGCCAACCATCCCTCACATGGGAATATTGCCGTCTCAGAGCCCTGCATGAACACACACATTTTCTAGTCTTGGCATGTTGAATATTAGTAACCCTGCATACTATGGAAATAAAACCATGAAATAAAAATAAAAAAAGGTAATTGCAACTTTTAATTTCACAATTCTGATATAAAGACATAATTGCGAGTTATAAAGTCACAATTGCATGATTTAAACTCGCAATTGCAAGAAAAAAGCCTATATAAAAGTTTATATCTCACAAATCTGACTATAACTCACAATTGCAGGTTTAAAACACAGCAATTGCGTGTAATAAAGTCCAATTTTGAGGGGGAAAAGACTTTTTTTCTCAGAATTGGAAGTTTATATCTCACAACTCTGAGAAAAAAAGTCAGAATTGTGAGTTATAAAGTCCGATTTGCGTGATATAAAGTCAGAATTTTGACTCAGTTAGACTTTATAACATGAAATTCTGACTTTATAACATGAAATTCTGACTTTATATCTCGTAATTCTGACTTTATATCTCACAATTCTGACTTTATATCACGCAATTCTGACTTTATATCTCGCAATTCTGACTTTATAACTCACAATTCTGACTTTATAACATGAAATTCTGACTTTATAACTCACAATTCTGACTTTATAACTCACAATTCTGACTTTATAATTCACAATTCTGACTTTACATCTCACAATTCTGACTTTATATCTCGCAATTCTGACTTTATAACTCACAATTCTGAATTTATAACATGAAATTCTGACTTTACATCTCACAATTCTGACTTTATATCTCGCAATTCTGACTTTATAACTCACAATTCTGACTTTATATCTCACAATTCTGAATTTATAACATGAAATTCTGACTTTACATCTCGCAATTCTGACTTTATAACTCACAATTCTGACTTTATAACATGAAATTCTGACTTTATATCTCGCAATTCTGACTTTATAACTCACAATTCTGACTTTATAACATGAAATTCTGACTTTATATCTCGCAATTCTGACTTTATAACTCACAATTCTGACTTTATATCACGCAATTCTGACTTTATATCTCACAATTCTGACTTTATAACTCACAATTCTGAATTTATAACATGAAATTCTGACTTTACATCTCGCAATTCTGACTTTATAACTCACAATTCTGACTTTATAACATGAAATTCTGACTTTACATCTCGCAATTCTGACTTTATAACTCACAATTCTGACTTTATATCACGCAATTCTGACTTTATAACTCACAATTCTGACTTTATAACATGAAATTCTGACTTTATATCTCACAATTCTGACTTTATAACTCACAATTCTGACTTTATAACATGAAATTCTGACTTTATATCTCGCAATTCTGACTTTATAACTCACAATTCTGACTTTATAACTCACAATTCTGACTTTATATCTCGCAATTCTGACTTTATAACTCACAATTCTGAATTTATAACATGAAATTCTGACTTTACATCTCGCAATTCTGACTTTATAACTCACAATTCGGACTTTATACCATGAAATTCTGACTTTATATCTCACAATTCTGACTTTATATCTCGCAATTCTGACTTTATAACACGAAATTCTGAATTTATATCTCGCAATTCTGACTTTATATCACGCAATTCTGACTTTATAACTCACAATTCTGACTTTATAACATGAAATTCTGACTTTATAACTCACAATTCTGACTTTATATCACGCAATTCTGACTTTATATCTCGCAATTCTGACTTTATAACTCACAATTCTGACTTTATAACATGAAATTCTGACTTTATATCTCACAATTCTGACTTTATAACATGCAATTCTCAATTTATAACTCACAATTCTGACTTTAAAACTCACAATTCTGACTTTAAAACTCACAATTCTGACTTTATAACACGAAATCCTGACTTTATAAAATGAAATTCTGACTTTATATCTCACAATTCTGACTTTATAACATGAAATTCTGACTTTATATCTCACAATTCTGACTTTATAACATGAAATTCTGACTTTATCAAATGAAATTCTGACTCACAATTCTGACTTTATATCTTACAATTCTGACTTTATAACTCACAATTCTGAATTTATAACATGAAATTCTGACTTTACATCTCGCAATTCTGACTTTATAACTCACAATTCGGACTTTATACCATGAAATTCTGACTTTATATCTCACAATTCTGACTTTATATCTCGCAATTCTGACTTTATAACATGAAATTCTGAATTTATATCTCGCAATTCTGACTTTATATCACGCAATTCTGACTTTATATCTCGCAATTCTGACTTTATAACTCACAATTCTGACTTTATAACATGAAATTCTGACTTTATAACTCACAATTCTGACTTTATATCACGCAATTCTGACTTTATATCTCGCAATTCTGACTTTATAACTCACAATTCTGACTTTATAACATGAAATTCTGACTTTATATCTCACAATTCTGACTTTATAACATGCAATTCTCAATTTATAACTCACAATTCTGACTTTAAAACTCACAATTCTGACTTTAAAACACGAAATCCTGACTTTATAAAATGAAATTCTGACTTTATATCTCACAATTCTGACTTTATAACATGAAATTCTGACTTTATATCTCACAATTCTGACTTTATAACATGAAATTCTGACTTTATCAAATGAAATTCTGACTCACAATTCTGACTTTATATCTTACAATTCTGACTTTATATCTCACAATTCTGACTTTATATCTTACAATTCTGACTTTATAACTCACAATTCTGACTATACTCACAATTCTGAATTTATAATATCTGACTTTTACAACATTGCTCTGTTGTTGTTGTTTTGTTTGAGTGGCTGTTATCGGACTCAACCAATGGCATGAGTTTGGGGCTGCATGTTTAGTACTACTTTGACCAGTTTGGTCAGACAATGGGATAAAAGAGGCTAGTTTAAATATCCAAATCCATCAGACAGGTAATGTCAAGGAAAGAATAAATAAATAATCCTTAATTTGTCATTAAGCATGCATAAACCTTATGTTTACTATTTGAATATATTTTAAAATGTAATTTTAAGTTTTCAGCATCATTACTCCAGTCTTAAGTGTCACATGATGCTTCAGAAACCACTCTAATATGCTGATTTGCTTCTCAAAAAACATTTCTGATTATTATCAATGTTGAAATCAGTTGTGCTGCTTTTTATGGAAACCATGATAATTTTATTTCAAGATTCTTTGAACAGAACGTTCAAAAGAGCAGCATTTATTTGAAATATAAATCATTATAAATGTCTTTACTATCACTTTTGATCAATTGAATGCATTATTGATGAACTTTTGAACAGTTGTGTAAATGCACAGTTTCTGCTGGTGGATGTGTGTATTGATATCAGGTGAGTTTCACACTGGTGTGATGTGCTTGACGGCACTACAGCGTTTCACTCTTCTACTGTACACAGATAGCGCTGGAGTGAAGATACAGGTCAGAGAAGATTAGTCACTGGAACTAATTATACACAAGGCAACAGAGAGCAGAAGTGGGTCAATGAAATGGGTGTACGACAGACAGTGGAGAGGAAAAGAAGGTTTTCCACAGCCAGACGAGAACATTCTAGACTCAACCTAGTTTCACGTTGCCAGAAATAAGACCAATGTACAGTATCTGCTCCACACTGTAGTTTAGTCTGTCCAAAACGTCTACTTAGGCAGGAAGGGAACGTCTGACCAACATGTGAAAGGCTCAACCACAGTTTGCTGTTGTCTGGGCTGAAATTGGCAGGATATGTTGTTTTTGGATTTAAAGCTTGAGATTAGACAAAACCAGCTGCATTTCAAGAAGTCGGTCACATTTACCTGTACAGTAGATACAGATTTGTACACATAACCAGATAAAGTATGGGGGGAAAAAAGGCTCAATACCTTCCCTTTCCGGAGCAGTCTGCGAATTTCCACACGATCTAAATGCCAGCCAGGATTCACCCCACGATTATCGTGACCGATACGGATTTTCTCAATGATATCTCCAATGTCCTCCAACTGCAGAAGCCCAGAATCATCATCATCATTGTTGTCAGTGTAAGCCCGTCTTTGAATTATTAATAGAAAAGTAAAACGTTAAGATGAAAAGACCAAGGTGAATTTCATCCAGGTTGGTTTATGCCAGTTTGTACTGGTCTGGAGTTGGTTCAGCAACAAAAACTTCACCAGTAAAACTTAGCAAATAAAACAGGTTTGTCTGTTTGTTTTTTTAATGCCATGCCAGCTTCTGTGGCTATTTTAATGCCGAGAAAAAAATGATGATAAAACTGAAGCAGGACAAATTGCACTGTTTTTCAAGCACACTAGCTTTCAAAACACAACATATACTGATGATGACCAGCACATAAATGACTTCAGACAGTCTCCTCAAATACCTCTACAATGAACATGTCCTCCGCCCCCCGTTCAAAATACATCCTCCTCTCTCTCTTGTTGACGCAGAGAGATTTCTGAGATGTACACACTCCATTCTGCCCATACAGAATGATGAAGACGTCTGCGTCTGTTCCCGCAGCAAATATATCACTGGTGAAGATTTTAATTTCATAGGGAACAACTGCAACACAAAAGAGGAATGCACATAAATCACAAACGTTCTGTCTATGACTATGTTTTGGCACAAATTTGCATCCATCTGTATTTATGAAGCATGCAAATGTAGTTTTTGTAGAAACACGATTCCAAAAAAGTTGGGACACTGTACAAATTGTGAATAAAAAAGGAATGCAATAATTTACAAATCTCATAAACTTATATTTTATTCACAATAGAATATAGATAACATATCAAATGTTGAAAGTGAGACATTTTGAAATGTAATGCCAAATATTGGCTCATTTTGGATTTCATGAGAGCTACACATTCCAAAAAAGTTGAGACAGGTAGCAATAAGAGGCCAGAAAAGTTAAATGTACATATAAGGAACAGCTGGAGGACCAATTTGCAACTTATTAGGTCAATTGGCAACATGATTGGGTATAAAAAAAACCTCAGAGTGGCAGTGTCTCTCAGAAGTCAAGATGGGCAGAGGATGCCCGTTGCCGGCTAAAACTCTATAGGTCAAAAAAGAAGCCATATCTAAACATGATCCAGAAGCGCAGGCATTTTCTCTCAGCCAAGGCTCATTTAAAATGGACTGTGGCAAAGTGGAAAACTGTTCTGTGGTCAGACGAATCAAAATTTGAAGTTCTTTTTGGAAAACTGGGACGTCATGTCATCCGGACTAAAGAGGACAAGGACAACCCAAGTTGTTATCAGCGCTCAGTTCAGAAGCCTGCATCTCTGATGGTATGGGGTTGCATGAGTGCGTGTGGCATGGGCAGCTTACACATCTGGAAAGGCACCATCAATGCTGAAAGGTATATCCAAGTTCTAGAACAACATATGCTCCCATCCAGACGTCGTCTCTTTCAGGGAAGACCTTGCATTTTCCAACATGACAATGCCAGACCACATACTGCATCAATTACAACATCATGGCTGCGTAGAAGGAGGATCCGGGTACTGAAATGGCCGGCCTGCAGTCCAGATCTTTCACCCATAGAAAACATTTGGTGCTTCATAAAGATGAAGATGCGACAAAGAAGACCTAAGACAGTTGAGCAACTAGAAGCCTGTATTAGACAAGAATGGGACAACATTCCTATTCCTAAACTTGAGCAACTTGTCTCCTCAGTCCCCAGACGTTTGCAGACTGTTATAAAAAGAAGAGGGGATGCCACACAGTGGTAAACATGGCCTTGTCCCAACTTTTTTGAGATGTGTTGATGCCATGAAATTTAAAATCAACTTATTTTTCCCTTAAAATGATACATTTTCTCAGTTTAAACATTTGATATGTCATCTATGTTGTATTCTGAATAAAATATTGAAATTTGAAACTTCCACATCATTGCATTCTGTTTTTATTCACAGTTTGTACAGTGTCCCAACTTTTTTGGAATCGGGTTTGTATGACCTAATTAAACTTTTGGGGACAAAACTGCAAGAATGAAATGTCCTCAGAAGTTAGCTAATTTTTAAAATCTCCTTCTAGAGATACAATCTCCCCAAAACATACAAAATAAGGGTTTTAATCACTTTTAACAAATTGTGTTTAGACTTATAGTTATCGTTAACTAAGACTAAAACTATTACAAATCGATTTAGTTAATTAAAATAAACCTAAAATAAAATATAAATATTAGATAAAAAAAAATCTTTAATAGATACGTAACATTTAAAACAGATTTAAAAACTGTTTTAAATGTTACCTGCGCATGTAAGTGAAATAAAATCAGTTTAAAGGCAAAATATGTAACTTTTCACCACTAGAGGTCACCTATTCAGAGCTTGATGACACCGAGATTGAGCGCAGAATCATGGGAGGTATCTTCACCTCACAACCCCAATCCGACAGGAATCAGGCAGAAATCATGTTCATGCATAAGATTATTAACGTTACTGTAGTATGAAACAGAGCACAGCCGAGTGTTGTGGGAGCAGAAACGAGGCCGCTGGAGCGATTGCTAATGAGAGACGAGAGCGACACACGTCTCGAGAGCAGCGGGACTTTTATTATGCCACAGTCGCAACTTCCGCTTGAGCAAAAAAAGTAATTGAAATGTCTCCATTTAGATAAACACTTATTTGTTCCTCAAAGATAAAATGAAAATGATTAATATAAATAAGATTTAGTATTAATCTGTAACAAGCGTACCGCACGAGTCCTGAAAAGTGAAGCAAGAGCGTTTTGGTCGCCCCCAGGTGGCTCATAAATCCCGCCCTCTCCATGTGATTTAATGGAATGTGAGACAAACTAAACTTTAAATTACACTTCAAAAATTTTTTTCCAATAATGGTTTCAGTCATTTTATGTAGATTTTATCATGCTGATGGGGGTGTGATTTCATGATTGACAGCTGTGATTGACAGCTTCTCTGAGCAAAGTAGTCACTGAAGCACCAAGTGAGTTTTTTTCAGGTTTTTTAGGAGGAGACTGGAACTTTAACTTTAATTTCTACATTTCCATAACCGACATAATGAGTTGTTCTTCAATAAACTGTACTAAACGATTCTGCGGGAGTGTGGGCGGGGCTTTGATACTGCGCGGCTCCAATTTATGCTCACTACTGTGGAGAATCTGGTCAATGTCAGCGCCATATTGGGACATTGGCGACTTTACTTCTCTACAATGGAAGAGAGTGTATGTGCATTGTCCATATTTTTTTACAGTCTATGATCTGTAATCATTATAATTAGCTTTGTATAAACTCTAACATCTGTAAGGTATATCTGTATAATCGTGTGTAGGTGTGTGTCATACAGGGAGTGTATAGTACTGTCTGCAGTTCATTAGGGTACAGGTCTCTGACAATGGCACCATCATCTTCTCCTTTATCCAACCAGCGGCCACATGGAAACCGCAACAGCTGACCGAGAGACGGAGCATCGATCTCCACCCAGTCCAGAAACCAGCCTGAAAAACCACCTGAGAATACAGGACAACCCCCCGACACACACATACACAAAACAAACACATATACATCCATAGAGACACATGCACACATCCACATACACACATGTACACTGTAAGTAATTGTCTGTAGGATTTACACCAATGCTGCCTTACTGAAGATTCAGAAGAGAGCCACTGATATTAAATTATCACAAATGAAGCGACAATTTAATACAAAAAAATGAAACCTTAATTGTCGTTATGCATGCATAAACCTTAATGAACTCATTATGCATGCACAAAAGTTCATTTTTGCCAAATGGTTTCCCTTTAGACATATTTTACAATAAAAGGAAACACATTTATGTCATTTTACACTACCGTTCAAAAATTAGGTTTCTTTATTGTTTTGGAAAGTCTAATATGTTCACAAAGGCTGCATTTAATTTGAAATAAAAATACAGTGGAAACAGTAATATTGTGAAATATTATTAAAGTTTGAAATATCTGAATATGTAATTTATTCCTGTGATCAAAGCTGAATTTTCAGCATCATTACTCCAGTCTTCAGTGTCACATGATCCTTCAGAAATCATTCTAATATGCTGAATGATTTTATATTATTATTATTATAAGTGTTGAAAATGCTGCTTCATATTTTTGTGGATTTTTTTTTCAGTATTCTCTGATGAATAGAATATGAACATAAACTGAAATAGAATCTTTTGTAACATTATAAATGTCTTTACTCTTACTTTTGATAAATCTAATGTGTCCTTGCTGAATAAAAGTATTAATTTATTACAAAAAATATTACTGACCACAAACTTTTAAATAGCTGTGTTTTATGATGCTCAATAAATGATTTTTACTTCATAATGAAGCATTTTCAGGGCAATTACACATTAGTGTATACTTTGAAATGAACCTTTCTTGCAGAAACATCTTAAAATAGTAAAAATAGTTTATAGCCTGTCTTTAGTCTGTAAATAACATCACTGTTCTAAACAACACAATAAGTTCGTAAATTAGGAATGGTTGTACGTTACTTTTGTTTTTTGCTGTAAAAAGAACAGCGATTCGTTACAGTGTAAACACACAAACGAGCACACGCACACACGTCACTCATCAGTGCCTAGATTTTAACTCAACCGATCCTCAGAATGTAGATTCAGTGTATTTGTAAAAATGTTTTCAATAACGTAAACATTAATAGAGTGATATTTGATGTGAGTGTGTGCACCTGCGTTGTCGTGTCCAATGCGGATTCTCTTGAGTTTTCCGATGTCCACAGCCTCAATGGTGAACTCATCGATCATTCCCAACTCAAACTTGTTCTTATGGTTCTTAGAAGCCTTTAGATTAATGATACCTGACACAAACACAAACATTTTTTTGTAGATGAAGAGCTAATAGGACTAATAGTACTACTGAAATGCAATGGTTACCTGTGTCGTCTTTGCTTCCGTAAAGAACAGCGAAAACGTTTGCATCTGTCCCGGCGTTCTTCTTCTCCCCTGTTTTTACTCTCATTGTGAATGTGGTTGACATGGCTGCACACACACACACACACATTATCAATGCGCTGAACAAATGCTAATAGGTTAAAGCAGAATGCTTGCATATCATTCAAAACCTTTTTGCTCTAGTCCAAGTTGAGCAGGCGATGACTCCTCTTCTTCATCTTCATCCCTCTTCATGAAAGCCTCATCCACAGGCACTAACTCACGGCACAGCTGCCCGTCGTCTTCGTCAACTGCCAACCAGCGCTGACATGGAAAAAAATACCTGAACGCACACACACATGGTCAATACTGCCCACAGGAAAGAGAAATTGCAAATGAGATCTATTTAATGTCTCAAATGTTTCTCCATGAACAGTAATGAGATTCGATTAAGAAAACTGACTTAAGTATCAGATTTTGCATTTGAGAAAAAAAGACCTCAGTAACAGAGTTAACTAAAACTAACACTAAAACTAAAACCATAAAAAACAAAATCATTACTGGAAATAAAATAAACATTAACTAGAATAAAATAAAATGTATTACAATTTTATTAACATTTTATTTTATTTATAGTAGTTGCCAAGTATGGAAGCTTTTTTCCACCACTGAATAAAAATAAAAGGTAATTGTGACTTTTTATCTCACAATTACGAGTTCTTTTCGCACAAATGTGAGGTATAAACTTGCAATTGCAAGTTATAAAGTCCAATTCTGCGGAAAAAAGACAAACTTTTTCATATCTCACATTTCTGACTTTATAACATGCAATTGCAACTTTAAATCATGCAATTCTGACTTTAGAACTTTCAATTGCAAACTTATATCATGCAATTCTGAGAAAAAAGTCAGAATTGTGAGTTCACATCTCACATTTCTGACTTTGTAACATGTAACTGCGACTTTATATCATGCAATTGTGAGTTTATTAATTGTGAGTCAGAATTGTGAGACAAAAAGTCGCAATTACATTTTTTTATTTTTTATTCAGTGGCGGAAACAAGCTTATGTTGTGTTCGGGTCATTTTGACGTAGAGAGGATTTTCTTTTTCCTGAAAATGTTAATGTTATCACATTGGACTAAAGCTTACTGACTTTGCTCACACAGGGTATATCTACTTCCCAAAATTTTGAGGATATTTTTTCTACTTCTTTGGGATTTTTTCTCACCTTGTTACACTTGTGGTGTTCCCGGTCAAAAATGAATGGCCTACAAAAAATTTGCTTATAAATCTCTCGTTATGATATTATCACCAAATATTCAATTCAACCTTTTTGTTAACTTTTTTCTTTCAATTAGTTCAAGTTTTGTATTTCTTTTTGGAATCGAGTGATCGTAGGCCTCATTGATCTAAACTTATGCAACTCAATTATTGAGTGAAAAAGCAGTATTTGTGGATAATTTTGTCAATATTCAATAAAATATGAAAAAAAACTGCACTGTTTATCACACTAGTGTGTTTTAATGTTTAACTAGGAAGTTTTCATTTCTCCTAAGGCATTGTACAAGAAACATCTGAGACCAAGTTGATACTTAAATGAAGCGTAACTGAGAAATACATTGTGTTTTGAGGTATGTGCATGACACTTACATGGTTTCATCTTTTGTATCAAAGATCTCAACGCGGTCCAAGTACCACGAAGCATTTGCCTGCTTGTTGTCATGACGAATCCGCAGTTTCTTCAGCTGCCCCAGATCCATCCCCGTGACCGTGAATATGTCCTCCTGAAAATGATCCACATTCAGATGCATTCTGTTTACAGTTTGAATTTGTGGGGGGTTGTGTTCCACTCACCTGTCCACGCTCAAACTTGTTAAGGTGGTTTGACTTGCGTAGTTTTCTCTCGCCCGTGTCGCCCATTTCTCCATAGATGTTGATGTAAACACCTGCATCGGTTCCAGCCCCCAGCATATTCCCAGTGAACACATGGACTTCATATGAGTTCTCTAAAACACATGAACACACAAAAGCCTTCTCAAAATGCACTTCTGTTGAATTTTAAAGTGGATCTATTTTAAAGGTTCCTACTTTTGATTTAGAGGTCTCCTACAACAGGGTCACATGCATCCAAGGTCAAAAAACACTTTAATTTTCTCATAATAATACACACTGCATATCACTTCATTTTTCAAAGAGTCTTAATTAATTTATACATTTTAAATAAACATTTTATTTCATTAAAACATATTTATTTAAAATGTATTAAAAACAAAAAATAAATAATATATAAAAATGACTTTTGAAGCATTGAATCGCTCTCTTTACCCTCTAGATCTTCGTAATCCTCAGCACACAGCTCTACGAGTATCTCTCCATCCTCTTCACCACGAGCGAGCCATCGGCCACATGGGAAACTATAACTTCGAACGACCTCCTTCAATTCACCTGGAGATTCCTCTTCTTCCTCCTACACATGATTGTAAAAAGTAAATATTCAGATTATTGGTCGATCAATATTAGTTTTTCAATAGCTGATTCTCAAAATTTTGTATTTGGTCCCTCACAATATTAAACAATTAGTTGTTAGACTGGACTAAAGTTACTTTAGACTTAATTTGAGTCTAAATTAAGGTCTCATTAAAAAAAATACACAAGCAAAGAGCTAATGGTCACCTGTCAAATTTGATTTTCCCCAAACTGACCTTTTTCTTCTTTTTCTTCTTCTTGTCTTTCTTGTCCTCCTCTTTCTTCTCTGGTTTCACCATTGCCATGACCAGCCGTTTAACGTCCACTTTCTCCAGGAACCATCCAGCTCCTACTCCCGAGCCGTCATGGCCGATCCGGATCTTATAGACCCGCCCCACATCTAGGGCCTCAATCTTAATCAACCAATGAGAGAGCATTCTATTCAGACACAACCAATCAGATTCATTTAGCTTTTAAAATATACAGTAAGATTTTCATGTAAAACTCCATTAACTCACCCTGAAGATCTCAGTGGTTCCTCTCTCAAAGTTGTTTGATCGGCTCTTGAGCTGTATTAGTTCAGTTTTTCCTTCCTCACCATAAATCTGCAGGAAGACATTTGCATTTGTCCCTCCGACCCACACGTCTCCTGTCACTACGGTAACCTCATAATTGATCACTGCCGATTAGAAAAACACTGATTAATCATTTTTAATTCACAGTAGCTGATCTGAGCATTAATTTCACTATTAACAGTCAAACAAATTTTGAGTGCATATATTGAAATAGCATAGTACCTGCAACGCCTATGTCATGGGTTTGATTCCCATTGAGTGCAAGAACTAATAGAAATGTATATAACGCTTTAGGGGGGTAAAAGCATTTGTAAAATGTATAAATGCAAATTAAATACTTACATTTCTCTATCTCCAGTGTCTCACTTGGGTAGATTTCCACCTCTACTTTCCCATCAGCCTCATCCTTACAGAGCCAGCGGTGACTCGGGAACATGTACTGCAGCCCATGCACCGGCACCCAGATCAGAACGCTGTCCAGAAACCAACCAGCTCGCAGGCCCTCATTAGTGTGGCCAATCAGCAACCTGTTTATCTACAGGACCCTCCCACAGAGCGGAGGGCAGTCACGATAAATACACAATTCAGCAGATTCATTTTATTATATGAATACAAAGTGTGCTGTTATGTATGAATGGATGAAATTATTTGTTATGTATTTTATCCATGATATTTCATAATATGAGGAGACACATCCTCACACTTAACACAATTTCTTTATGGATAGTTAGTTGCATAGTTAGTATTTACCTATCCGAATGAATAGAATAGAATAGAATAGAATAGAATAGAATGAATTTGAACAACAATATAGCAAATGTAAACAACAGAGCAAAATAGAACACATTTGAACATTATATAGAATAGAATAGAATAGAATAGAATAGAATAGAATGAGTTCAAGAGAATTTGAACAGAACACAATAAAACAAATGTAAACAACATAAATAGAATAAATATGAACATGAGATAGAATAGAATAGAATACATTTGAACAACAGAACAGCAAATGTCAACAACAGAGCAAAATAGAACATATTTGAACATTAGACAGAATAGAATAGAATAGAACAGAATGAGTTTAAGAGAATTTGAACAACAGAACACAATAGAACAAATGAAAACAACATATAGAATAAATGAACATTAAATAGAATAGAATAGAATAGAATGAGTTTAAGAGAATTTGAACAGAACAGAACACAATAGAACAAATGTAAAAAACAAAAATAGAATAAACAAACATTAGATTGAATAGAATAGAATAGAATGAGTTTAAGAGAATTTGAACAACAAAACAGAACACAATAGAACAAATGTAAACAACAGAAATAGAATAAACAAACATTAGATAAAATAGAATAGAATAGAATGAGTTTAAGAGAATTTGAACAACAAAACAGAACACAATAGAACAAATGTAAACAACAGAAATAGAATAAACAAACATTAGATAAAATAGAATAGAATAGAATGAGTTTAAGAGAATTTGAACAGAACAGAACAATAGAACAAATGTAAACAACAAAAATAGAATAAACAAACATTATATTGAATAGAATAGAATAGAATAGAATGAGTTTAAGAGAATTTGAACAACAAAACAGAACACAATAGAACAAATGTAAACAACAGAAATAGAATAAACAAACATTAGATAGAATAGAATAGAATAGAATAGAATGAGTTTAAGAGAATTTGAACAGAACAGAACAATAGAACAAATGTAAACAACAAAAATAGAATAAACAAATATTAGATTGAATAGAATAGAATGAGTTTAAGAGAATTTGAATAACAGAACACAATAGAACAAATGTAAACAACAGAAATAGAATAAACAAACATTAGATAGAATAGAATAGAATGAGTTTAAGAGAATTTGAACAGAACAGAACAATAGAACAAATGTAAACAACAAAAATAGAATAAACAAACATTAGATAGAATAGAATAGAATGAGTTTAAGAGAATTTGAATAACAGAACACAATAGAACAAATGTAAACAACAGAAATAGAATAAACAAACATTAGATAGGATAGAATAGAATAGAACAGAATAGAATGAGTTTAAGAGAATTTGAACAACAGCACACAAAAGAACAAATGTAAATAACAGATATAGAATGAATATACAGAACAATAGAATAGAGTAGAATTTTAACTTCAGACTGAGTGAATAGGACTAACCTGATCAGGTAGCATACCTTGCCAATGTCAAAGGTCTCTATTGTGAAGATGTCCGTCTGTCCCGTCTCAAAATAGTTCCCCAGGTCGTTATCGGAGACGACCAGCAGCATCTTGTTGGTGTCGCCTTTCTCTCCGTACAGCTTTACGAACACCTTTGAATCTGAGCTGGCACCATTAATACTGCCTGTCTTTATCGCAATGTGATAGCCAACAGCTGGAAGAAACACACAAACTATTTCAGTTTGTTCTATGTCGAATTGTATTGTATCTTGCTTATTTTTATGTAGTTATGCATCACTACTCATGTTGCTCATACTAGTGATTTGAGTAAGCCCTGTTTGTGCTACAGAGATGAATGATGCATTAAATCGTGCAGCTTGTTGAGGAGGGATGTGTGTAACCTATTTGCACTTTTTTTTCATTATTGCACATATTCAACAGTTTTTTATGTGATTATTATGTGTGTGCACTCACTGAACAAACGTTGACCATCATCAGTAGCGACTAACTCTCTCACAATCTGTCCGTCGTCTTCGTTCCGATCCAACCACCTGAGATGACAGAGAGAGAGAGAGATACAGTCAGTGAGCATGTGGGATGAGTGTGTATATGTGTGTTATAGGCGTGTGTAACAAAACTCTCTCGTTGGAGTAGGTAGGGTTTCCTCTGCACTCTTTAGTATCTATTAGTAACCAGAGTCTGTTTTCTCAACTACATAATTGGCTTCAACAGCACTCTCCCGTGTTCTTTACCCGGCCAGACACACGCACATATGGGTACGTACTTATACTGCTACGTAAGCTTGGAATATGCTTTCCCACAGCTAATAGACATATTATACATGGTGTTTGTCAGATTGTCTTGCCTGAAACATGGGAACTCGATGGATGATGCCTCAGGCTGCCCCTCCTCTCTTATCATCACCTTATCCAGGAACCAACCACAGCCTCCGCCTCGTCCATCATGACCAATCCGAACCCTCCTGATCTGTCCCAGTGTAACCGCTTCTACCAGGAACTCATCAGCCTGAGAAAAGAGTAAAAGACAATGCAATAAGTTTATCTTTAGATTTCATTTTCAAAATGAGACAGAATTAATAATGCTATATATACATTTTCAATGTTAAATTTAAGTCTGCATTTATCTGATCAAAAATTATGGCATATTATTAGAATTTATAATAGCTGTTTTCTATGTAAATATATTTTATTATGTAATTTATTCCTGTGATGCAATGCTGAATTTTCAGCATCATTACTCCTTCAGAAATCATACTAATATGCTGATATGGCCAAACTTATGAATGGTAGTGTATATGCATAATGTTTAATAACAACATGTTAAATGTCAACTCACATTTCCTTTCTCAAACTTGTTGACGTTGTTTTTGCTCATGAACATCAGACGCTCTCCGGTGTCTCCTAAGTCACCAATGATGTTTAAATAAACACTGGCATCTGTTCCACTTCCACTGATGTTTCCCGTGCAAATCGTCACACGATACTTAATAACTATTAATTGGCAAGAAAAAAAAAACAGCAATGTGAATGTAAAAATCAAATAAATCTTTATCTTTGTTTGTAAAATTAGCTTTTTTCTAACTGTAAACTATTAATATAATGCATGACTGCAAACATGTAAAGGTTATTCATAGCTTCTTTAAAGTCACACAAAACAATCTTTTTCTTATTAAAACCATTATTCACTGTATAGTGTTCTCGATTTGTTACATGGTTTTTGGGAGTTAAAGCAAAGTTCTTGATGTTTCAGATCAGTGTTTTGGATTCTACAGACCTGCCAACCTTGGAAAAATTTTTCGAGTACCAGTGTGACGGGACAGGACACGGGTTTTTTTTTTTTGAGAATACAATACACAAAGCACAAACACACACCCATCTTCGTTAATCTAATTTTGACTGTTAAAGTTTTATAATTTGACGCAATTAAAAATTTCACTACACCTGCTCAAAAGCATTTTTTTTATTCATGATTAATATTGCATTGCATAATGTGTGCTTATACAAACTGACAACCACAAGTGAATCACATTCACATATTTAATATGGACTAAAAAATTTTGTTTGCAATTTCAAGTAGGCTCTATTTACATACAACTAACCTGACAGTCGAGTCCTTTACACAGGTTTTGTGTAATGAAAACTAGTCTAAAATTAAGAAACCCTTAGAAAAGAGTAAACATTGAGTTTACATGTGATTCATTTAAAATACTTAATTTATTATTCCAATATGCAAATATGCTAAAATATTTGGATATTGGAATAATATTGGATATACTAAATCCCACAGAAAAAAAAGGTATCTATTTGTAACATGCTGTATTTGAACAAGACAAACATTCGCTGATTAAAGGTTAGCCAATACAAACATTTTTATAGAAAACAGTAAACAGTGAATAGACAGGACTATATAACGAGGGGTTGTGTTAACTAAAGAGTCCGCCATTTACCGAATCTTAAAAACACGGGTGGATAATTAAAAATGTTTTCTGACAAAAAAATAACACAAGCAAGAACAAATTTTAAAGCACGGCAATTTCCATTTTACAATGATCTTCCCTCTCTGTGCTCGCGCGCGTTTGTGTGTATGAGAGAGAGCTCACGCAGCACTGAGACAACGGTGCTTTTAAATGCATAAGTAACTAATGTGCTAGTTTTCATACAAAATAAGTAGGCTATGTAACATAATTAGGTACTTTTGTTAGTATTAACACAATAACGCAACACGTTTCTCAACACTGAGAATAAATAAATAAACGCCTGTTTCTCCAGACTCGCTCTTGTCAGTCAGTCACACATCACAGCACTTTCATAATCACTAAGCCATATAGCAATTTCAATTTTATTTAGATTTGTTGTTCAACATTACATTTTATACCTGTTTACCCCAAGGAGTCAGAAGTACCGTGACTGCTGTACTGTCCTCACCTGAGAATTCAGTCACTGAGACTGCAATGGAAGGAGGATCGCGCGGGATTTTGTGTTGCTGTCGATTTGCGGTCTTTGTTTATTGATAGGCCATATGCATTTGTCAATCATCCCCGCTTGCTATTTGGGGAAATGAACCCAGCGATATGATTGGTCAAACTCTTTCTTTTGCTGGATTTGAGTACTACGCGCGCACAGAGGACTCACCGGGTTTTTGCGTAGTATAGAGTGACAAATCGTACCAGCGTACTTTGAGGTCAAAATGCGTACTTGGTACGCAAAATGCGTACATGTTGGCAGGTCTGATTCTAGATTCTTTAAAGCTCCATTACCTTTATGTAAAAGGTTTTCTTAAGAACTAAAGAATTTTTTTTGTAGTTTTGAGTTTTTTGACACTTAAAATGGTTTAGGCTCTTACTAGAACCTTTATCTTTAAGAGTGGACAGATGTGTTTTGTAGTTCTCTCACGTGGTAAAGGTTCTGGCACAAGTTTTCCAGTAGCTGGCAGTTCTCTAACTATCTCATTGTCGTCTTCATTGATGTCCAACCAACGGTTACAAATAAATGAGTATTTCTCTCTAGTAAGGGTCTTCATCAGTGTCACCTTCATGCAGACAAACACAGCAAATCAGAAGAATATGTTAGTGCTTAGAGCTCAGGCAACTTAATAGAAACAGATGAGACAAAATTCAGAAAGAATGTAAAGTTAAAATTTAAAGTCCCCCTGCAGTTAATAATTTAAAATAATTGAACAATTTTACATTTTGAAATGTAATTTTTTTACTTCATCGGAATGGGATGACACTTGGTGACTTTTGTCACATTAGTTATGTGAACACACAAAAAAATAATGGACATGATTCGGATATGTAAAATAGTCACACTTGGCTCCTTCGTGGTCAATAATGACCGACATAGAAAATGAATGGGAAATACGAAAAATTACTAAAACTCAGAGAATCTTTTGGTGGTACAAACTTCAAAATACACACAACACACTATTATTCACAAAAATGAACTGTTGTGGCTGTAATAATATGGCAAAACTGAGCAAAAACACTCAAATAAGAGGTTGAAATCAGATCAGACCCAGATTTATTAAGTTGTGATAAAACATTGAATTTTTATTGAATTTTGATGTTAATTGTAACAAAATGTCCTCCTCTGTATTCTGGTTTGACTGTAGTAAAATTAACGCAAAAACTGATGCTTCAAATCAACATTTCTAACAAAAACAAAATCTAAACCTTGACAAAAAGTAATTGAGAATGTCTAAGTATAAATCCAAATCCACAACTTAATAAAAATAAGTATTTACGTCTAAAAACCACTAAAGAATTTATAAGCCACTTTATATAGAACTAGACAAGAATTTTGTGGTTACGCCATTACATAAGTTTTTCTTTTTTTCCTCCCACCAGATAGCACTAATCTCCCTTCAAAAAATTGGATTTTAAATGCCTTGTCTCTATGGAGACATGGAATAAATAATTTAAAAATATATTAGGAAAAAGTGCATTATTTTCAATGGGGAAAAATAGCTAAATTGTATAAATATTGCATAAAATACCCTCAAAATTTTACATAGGTTTTCCGGAAAAACAAAAAAGTTACATTTCGAGGCTTCGGTCACTTTTGACCATGAAACACCACACAGACATATAAACAACATTAAAAACTTGATTTTTACCACAAGGGGGCTTTAAAAATACTGCATATTGCATAGCCCAGATCATTTGAAAGAATTTGATGGGAAATGTTTGAGTTCATATTGAGCTTTTTTGTGACTCATTTGTGAAACACTGATATTTTTATTTCTAGCAGTACAGTGCACAAGTCATTTTAAATGGTAGCTGAGAAAACGTGACGCTTGCTTGCTTAAGTCATGACTACAGTGTGAAATGGACAAATTGGTTCTGTGTAATAGTGCACGAGCCTGTAGTGCAGGTCTCTCACCCTGCCAAGATGCCAGCCAGAGAAAGGATGCCTCTTTTCGTGCCAGATTCTCACCTTGCGTATCTTCCCGATATCGGGCATCTCAATCTAGAGCACCAGCAAAGATGTAAAACTTAAAAAAAATATTTTGAATATTTGTGTTTTACACAATTCAATATTTTCAAAACTACAGTGGCCCTGAAAAATATCTGGACACTTATAAATATCACAGCATTAGAAATAGTAAACTTTGATGTATTCTTATCTACTATAATGATAAATTGACACTTAAGTGTACAAATATGTTTTGGGACCACTGTTTATTCATAGAATGAGACACAAAGACATGCAGACATACAATGAACTTGTCGCACTGTCCCTGTTCAAAACTGTCAGATTTGCTCTCGAGTTTCATCTCATCGCTCTTGCCTTTCTCTCCGTACACCTGCAGAAAAACCTGTGCATCTGTGCCGGAGCCTTTAATCTCCGACGTCCAGACCCACAGAGACCAGGGGAACTCTGTGAAACACACAAACACACAGAAAAGATGAATTTGTGTGTCTTGATGGATTAAGAATCAATTCAACAATATTTTTATGATTATAATTTTATCATTGATTTAATTCTTTTATGAAAATAATTTTATGTTATTATTGATTACTGTTTTTCCATTATTGATATTATTTTTTATAAATATAATTTTATAGTTTCATTAATGTTATTTTTTATGAATATAATTTTATTTTATTATTGGTATAAATATATTTATACCATAAACATATTTTTATTTATTTCATTATGTTTATGAATATGATTTATTTTTTATTTTATTATTTTTTATTAATGTAATTTTATTTATTTTATCATTTATTTTGAAATTTTTTATGATTATAATTTTATCATTGATTTTTTTAATGGATATAATTTTATTTTATTATTAATGTTATTTGTATGCATATAATTTGTTTTATCATTGATTATATTATTTTTATGAATACTTTTTTATTATTGATGTTATTAATTTCTACGAATATAATATTATTTTAATATCAAAGTAATTCTTTATGAATATAATTTTATGTTTATTGGTGTTATTTTTAACAAATACATTTTATTTTAAATTGATTTTATTATTTATATGAAAATAATTGTATTTTATTATTTTATTATTATTTTATTATTTTTAATGAATGTAATTTTATTTTACCATTGATTTTTTTATGATATAATTGTATCACTGATTTAATTATTTTATGAATACAATTTTATTTTATTATTAATTATGTAATTATTTGTAGGAATATAATTTTGTTTTATCTGTGATTTTTTTAATTATTTTTTATTTTTATTATTGATATTATTTTCTATGAATTTTATTTTATAATTGGTGTTCTTTTTAAATAATTTTATTTTTAAATTGATTATACATTTTTTATGAACTCAATTTTATTTTATCATTGATTTTTTAAATTGTTTATGAATATAATTTTATTTTATTGATTTGGGTTTTTGCATCATCATTTTGAAATAATAGGTGACTGACTGCATGTTTGCACTGAAAGAATGACAATAACTTTAAATACATATATATATATATATATATATATATATATATATATATATATATATATATATATATATATATATATATATATATATATATATTGCAGCACATTAAGTGCCTGGTTACACTGAATTGCATATGGTTAGTAAATAAGATGCAGCTCTTTACACCGAAATACATCATGTTTGATTAAATATATATGTAAATTTTCCCCTAACTGTTTCGACAGAGCAATATTTTGATAATTTGCTCACTCTTTTGCTTTTTCTGTCTGAGTGAGACCATCTCGTATAGTTCTCGCTCCACCAGTCCATCGCCCTCATCTTCATCCAACCACCTTCCGCAGGGAAATACCTGCTCTAAGCCTGTGAATGGGCAGTATACAGTCACCTGTGAGAGAAAGAGAGAGACCGCACGTCGTATGTATGAATAAGTAATGAAAGCTTCAATACACCTTATAGCCCCAACACGCACCTTTTCACAATGCCAGCCGCAGCCGATCCCAGCGTTGTCCTGTCCGATCGTCACTCTACTGAGCGGGCTGAGCAGTTCCAGCAGCTCAACGTTAAAGATGTCGATCTGGGCGCGCTCAAACGTGCCGCCCTCCAGGAACAACTTGCCACTGTTCTTAATTCCCTTATGACCGTACATCACGAGGTGGATTTTAGAATCAGTGCCCGCTCCACGAACATCACCCGTCATCACCTGTACGTTATACACAATCGCTACACGCACATACACAACAAACAAATTCAAAAGTTCTGATGAATCATTTCTAAGGCATCTAAATAATCAACATGAGCAAAACCGCACTGAAGAACATTTCTTAGCAAAATGAAAATAACAGCGTTTCGACGACATGGCGACAAACACACTCTACAAACGCAACTCTTGTGTATTCCTGTGGGCGGAGGTTAGTCAAAAAACTGTTTTAGTGACGTCATTAAAGAAGGAAGTAGAGGGATGTAGTCCAAACTGGCCGTTCGATGTAGGCGACTTCTGTTAAATAAAATATCTCGCTTGGCATTGAACTTTGAGCTTTAACATTTTACAGATTTTATTTATACTCTAACAACAACATTACACACTAACTAAAGTTTGAAACATGGGATCACGAAGAACGGGACCTTTAATCATTTGACAGCATGAGGCATTTTAATCAGATGCACTTACTCTAACACACACACACACAGCTCTTACCCATTGGTTGTGTGGCCCCAACGAGCACATCTCTTTGTATTTTGCCATCCCCTTCTGAGATGTCAAACCAGGCGTCAACAAGAAACTCATAAACCTCTTTATTCCCCATGTCGTCTATTACAACCTAAAACAAATCACCATAACACATAAACAGACCATATTAAACACAGAGGAGAGAAACACAAGATGTTCTTTATATTTGAAAAGTGCGTTTGTGTACTTTATGACACGCCCAACCAGCAGAAGACCCCCTGTTGTTGTGTCCGATGGTGATTTTTCTGAGTCTGCCAAGATTTGGTGCTTCGATGGTGAATTTGTCTTCATTACCGCGCTCAAAATTGTCCTTTCCATCACTGGCCAGCTTCCGTTCTCCTGCAAACATCACACCAAGACTGTGCCACATAAAACACTAACACACACAGGAACATGGACTGGTTTTAGTACTGACCTGTATCCCCAAACTCTCCAAAAATATTTAGATAGACATCAGCATCAGTGCCACTGCCTTTAGCATCCATTGTGAAGACACTGGCTATGTACTTGTTCTCTGCAATACATGAACAAACACATACATTAACACATACAAGGTAAAAACCTGTTATCATCATTTTATGTACCATGTTTTTCGGCCATTAACTATGATTACACCATGGTATGAGGTCTTTCTTAGAAACAGCTGTTACATCTAGTCTTTCTCTCTCTCTCTGTGAGATGTAATGTTATATTGTCAGCGGTATATGGGAATGTTGGACTGGTGAAATTGTGATCCCCACCTGAAACTCTACTCTACTACTAAATTTCTCCTAATCCTTTGTATGCAACCTGAGTCTGGTTTGGGCTGGAGATGTTTGTGTGCATGCATCATCTATGATCATGATCACATGACCTATGTGATGTTATCTATGGTTTATATGGAACAAGATATAAATGCTGCATGAAGTATATCTGTAGGTTATGTAGTATTTATTAGTAGTGTTTTTATGGTTGGTTTTGGAACAACATGAATGTGAGTACATAACAGAATTTTCACTTTTGGGTGATCTAATGGTTTAACCTAAATGCATGTTTAATAATTGTAAGAAATGTATCTAATAAAAAATAAATAAAAAATAAAAATAAATAATTAATTGTTCTAGACACATTTCTGGCACATTTTTCAGGTGTTCCAGCAATAAAATAAAATAAAATAAAATAAAATAAAATAAAATAAAATAAATAAAATAAAATAAAATAAAATAAAATAATCATGTTTTATAATTGTAGGAACTGTGTCTAGTTTAAAATTATACTAGATTTATTGGCACATTTTTCAGGTGGTTCATAAAATAAAATAAAATAAAATAAAATAAAATAAAATAAAATAAAATAAAATAAAATAAAATAAAATAAAATAAAATAAAATAAAATAAAATAAAATAAAATAAAATAAAATAAAATAAAATAAAATAAAATAAAATAAAATAAAATAAAATAAAATAAAATAAAATAAAATTTCAGGTGGTTCAGAAACAAAACAAAACAAAACAAAACAAAATGGTTTAACCTAAAAGCATGTTTTTCTTATTGTAAGAAATTTGTTTAATTTAATGTCTGACTAGATTTATCGGCACATTTTTCAGGTGGTTCAAAAATAATAAAATGAAATGAATAAGGTAAAATAAAATAAAATAAAATAAAATAAAATAAATTAATACAAAATAAAATAAAATAAAATAATCATGTTTTATAATTGTAGGAACTGTGTCTAATTTAAAGTTATACTAGATTTATTGGCACATTTTTCAGGTGGTTCATAAATAAAATAAAATAAAATAAAATAAAATAAAATAAAATAAAATAAAATAAAATAAAATAAAATAAAATAAAATAAAATAAAATAAAATAAAATAAAATAACATTTCAGGTGGTTCAGAAACAAAACAAAACAAAACAAAAAACAAAACAAAACAAAATGGTTTAACCTAAAAGCATGTTTTTCTTATTGTAAGAAATTTGTCTAATTTAATGTCTGACTAGATTTATCGGCACATTTTTCAGGTGGTTCAAAAATAATAAAATGAAATGAATGAGGTAAAATAAAATAAAATAAAATAAAATAAAATAAATTAATACAAAATAAAATAAAATAAAATAATCATGTTTTATAATTGTAGGAACTGTGTCTAATTTAAAGTTATACTAGATTTATTGGCACATTTTTCAGGTGGTTCATAAATAAAATAAAATAAAATAAAATAAAATAAAATAAAATAAAATAAAATAAAATAAAATAAAATTTCAGGTGGTTCAGAAACAAAACAAAACAAAACCAAATACAGGTTTTAGGTTTAACCTAAAAGCATGTTTTTCTAATCGTAAGAAATTTGTCTAATTTAATGTTTGACTAGATTTACCGGCACATTTTTCAGGTGGTTCAAAAATAAGAAAATTAAATGAATAAGGTAAAATAAAATAAAAAAAAATAATACAAAATCATAAAAAATAAAATAAAATAAAATTCTAATGATTTAGCCTAAAAGAATGTTTTATAATGGTAAGAAATGTATCTAAATTTAAGTTTGACTAGATTTACTGACACATTTTTAGGTTTAGGTTTTTCCAGTAATGTGATTCATTTATTTACTCTCTATTGTGCAAGTATGTATTGTAAATAAAAGGTCACAACATACGTTTTGGAATGTCCATGGGGTTTAGGCTGCCCAACAGATATCGGACAGTAAGTCCGTCCCCCTCTTCTCTGCTCAGCCAATTGTTGCAGGCGTAAAAGAAGCGGAGGTGTGGCCTATTCATGTCAGTCACAATGACTCGGTCCAGGAACCAACTGGCACTCATGCCTGTGTTATCATGCTCGATTCTGCATTACAGGAAGTACATGACAAGCTGTAACTTTTAAGACTTGCCTTTAAGGTAGTTACTCTTGGATGTATGCGGACATATGCATGTACCTAATTTTCTTTATTGGCCCAACATTGTGAGTTTTGATCCTAAAAACGTCAGTCTTGTTCTTTTCGAAGGCTGTTCTGCTCCTGAAATAGAGAAATAAACCTGTGAATAGACTCAAAACTAAACGATTTCCTGTGACACTAAATCAAGCTTCTGACTTTGTAATGCACCGACATCTAAAACTGACTATGAATGAGTGTGTGTTTATGAGAGAACCATCTGTCACTGTCATTGACCCACATGTCATTCTACGGTCTCTTGCGCTGGCTTCTGCAAAAACATCTCTCTAATCAAAATGCAAAATGCATGAATTAAAAATCACCCAGTATGAATTACACATCCACTCACACTGCCAAATTACTCACACACGTCCACACGGACTTACCGATGCGGTGAAACCAACACACATCTCACCTGAGATCAGCACGCTCAAACCGCACCAGCAAACTTTGGAAATGATGACATTTAGACAGATTCTGAGATTCTGTTAAATATCATCTCAATTCCAAAATGTTGCATGCTGACTGTCGGACAGAATTATAGTCCAAAAACATTTCTATTTTATTTTGGTGAAACTCTCTGAGAAGGTGTTTATGAACAAATCCACATAATAAATTAGTCTTTTGGTGACTGGATGAATCCCACGAAAACATGTTAGTAATGTCACAATGCAAACAAATCTTAAAACTAGGCTCCTCTTCTTTAAGTAAAATAAAATTTTTTCTTCCTTTAGATAGGCTACTGGGGTGAAATTTAACCCAGATATTTTCTTGACAAGTTTCGTGAGATGCACCCAGCTACCCAAATATACAACGTTTCTCAAATAGGTTGTAAAATCAGAAATTTTGAGACATAATAAGCTAAACTTCCAAATGATTGATGAATAAACAGTTAGCCTATAGGTATGGAAGCTTGTTTCCGCCACTAAATAAAAAAAATAAGGTAATTGCGAGTCACAATTCTGACTTTATATAACTCGCAATTCTGACTTTATAAATCGCAATTCTGACTATATCTCGCAATTCTGACTTTATATAACTCGCAATTTTGACTATATCTCGCAATTCTGACTTTATAACTCGCAATTCTGACTTTATATCACGCAATTCTGACTTTATATCTCGCAATTCTGACTTTATATCACACAATTCCGACTTTATAACTCGCAATTCTGACTTTATAAATCGCAATTCTGACTATATCTCGCAATTCTGACTATATCTCGCAATTCTGACTTTATAACTCGCAATTCTGACTTTATATCTCGCAATTCTGACTATATATCTCGCAATTCTGACTATATCTCGCAATTCTGACTTTATTTCTCGCAATTCTGACTTTACATCTCGCAATTCTGACTTTATATCTCGCAATTCTGACTATATCTCGCAGTTCTGACTTTATATCACGCAATTCTGACTTTATATCTCGCAATTCTGACTATATCACACAATTCTGACTTTGTAACTCGCAATTCTGACTTTATATCTCGCAATTCTGACTTTATATCTCGCAATTCTGACTTTATAACTCGCAATTCTGACTATATCACACAATTCCGACTTTATAACTCGCAATTCTTACTTTATATCTCACAATTCTGACTTTATATCTCACAATTCTGACTTTATAACTCACAATTCCGACTTTATAACTCGCAATTCTGACTTTATATCTCACAATTCTGACTTTATATCTCACAATTCTGACTTTATATCTCTCAATTCTGACTTTATATCGCAATTCTGACTTTATCTCTCGCAATTCTGACTTTATCTCTCGCAATTCTGACTTTATAACTCACAATTCTGACTTTATCTCTCGCAATTCTGACTTTATATCTCACAATTCTGACTTTATATCTCACAATTCTGACTTTATATATCTCGCAATTCTGACTTTATCTCTCGCAATTCTGACTTTATATCTCACAATTCTGACTTTATATATCTCGCAATTCTGACTTTATATCTCGCAATTCTGACTTTATCTCTCGCAATTCTGACTTTATCTCTCGCAATTCTGACTTTATATCTCTCGCAATTCTGCCTTTATAACTCGCAATTCTGACTTTATATCTCTCGCAATTCTGAACTTATATCTCGCAATTCTGACTTTATCTCTCGCAATTCTGACTTTATAACTCGCAATTCTGACTTTATAACTCGCAATTCTGACTTTATATCTCGCAATTCTGACTTTATATCTCGCAATTCTGACTTTATAACTCGAAATTCTGACTTTATATCTCGCAATTCTGACTTTATAACTCGCAATTCTGACTTTATATCTCACAATTCTGACTTTATATCTCGCAATTCTGACTTTATATCTCGCAATTCTGACTTTATATCCCGCAATTTTGACTTTATATCTCGCAATTCTGACTTTATATCTCGCAATTCTGACTTTATATCTCGCAATTCTGACTTTATAACTCACAATTCTGACTTTATATCACGCAATTCTGACTTTATATCTCGCAATTCTGACTTTATAACTCGCAATTCTGACTTTATAACTAGCAATTTTGACTTTACATCTCGCAATTCTGACTTTATATCAAACAATTCTGACTTTATAACTCGCAATTCTTACTTTATATCTCACAATTGCAAGAAAAAAACTCAGAATTGTCAGATAAAAAGTCACAATTACCTTTTATATTTTTAATTTCATGGCGGAAACAAGTTTTCATATATAGGTGACCAGTTTATGAATTGTTCTTCATCTTTGTGCAATCTTCTTCTAAACTTTTCTGAAGCTGCATCTGTCCTTTTTTCTCCTTTCTACATTTTATGAGTCATTATGCAACATTAACCGTTTGGACATTCATCTGAGCAGGTAAAAACTCTCCCATTAGTAATTAGTTTCTAAATCATTTACCGATCATCGATCAGCACTGATCAGGGTGACTGATTACTGTAGGGAGAGTTTTGAGGGTCTTTCGTTATACTCATATAATATCAACACGCACACATGGGATATTATGTGTGTATGGAGATTTTTATGAGTAGCCTACCTTTTGTGTTGAATATGTGTAAACTTCTCATGTTTTCCTGAAAGACCACAAAAGAAAGTGATGCCATATGACTGTCCCCTCTCATTGATTCAATGAGAAAGTCACATGAATCTCTTCACCTTCAGATGAATGTCCATGGTGATGCTGTATAGAGGAGAGCAAATCCTGTGCTTTGCACCATGTGATCGTGGGTAATGCATGAGCCAAGCGTGATTAAAATTCATGTCATGAATAATTCATTTCATGAATATTATAATCATACAGCCCTACTAAGAAAACAATATCTGTTTCCTAAAGATGTGTAGGTGTGAATGAGATGGTCAAAGCATGCAGGATGTTCTCTTGTACAGCATTGTGTGCAAAAAAGAAATGCATGGCCACACACGAGCAGATGAGGTGGCCTTGTTACTGTTATACCTCTTTTCTGTGCTGTAGATTGAAGAAAAATACAGAATTAAATAATTAACATGGCAGATATGCACTGTCCTGTCAAAATCAACAGAAATTCCTACTTATTTTGCACCACAGACTTCCTCAAAAATACCAGCCAATTCAGCTGACACTTGAAAGATTTAAGGACTCAAAACAATAACAAGTAGTTAGTATCTTGATATGCATCAAACCAGTTTTATTAACTGCCAATCATAAATGATAATGAGGAATGATCACTTTCGGTAACCAAGCTCGTCAATGTGCATTTGTACTTTCCCTATAAGAAAAAATTACTTGACTTTGGAAACTCTCAAGAAGCATAACTTACTTGCTGGCCAGGTGAACTTTGGGAGTCACTCCAAACTCTCCATACAAGGTGACGAACACATTAGCATCAGTCCCAGCACCTTTAACATCACCTGTGATGGTCACCACCTCGTACACTAAGGAGAAAAGCAGAACGTTCGGTTATATATCAATTATACCTGACCTCCACCAAAGAAAGCATCTTGTATTCATTTGCATAACATTAGAAGGGTTGTAGTCTCAAATGCAGAGTGCTCAGGTATATCCCGTGTAATTCTAAGCTCACCCATGTTTGTATAAGCTGAATTGCTGTAAGCAATATCTCTGTAACTTAGCCATGTTAATTGAGTGAGAGTACGACATGGCCCTGATGCTCACCATGTGACCTCTACCTTTCTCTGAACCACTGCAAGACCCCGTGACAACCAAATGCATGTTTTATCCTGAGGATCAGTTTAACGTTCAAACATATGGAACATGCTTTTCCTAATCAAAATGTTCACAAACTCAATGTATACTGGCCCCCTGAACTAGGATTAATTGGACACCATGGGAGAGTTACTAATCAATGTGGGTTTTCAATTAATAATTTTATTACATTCAGTCAAACCCATTTATCTTGGCATATGGCAATATCAATGAGCCCTAATTTCAGGAAAGACACAAAAGAGCATTCAATGTGACAAGGACATTTTTTCCTGGCTGGTTATAACTTTTTTATGTCAGTTACTAGACTGAAAAAACTAGACTGACCCAATTTGAATCTGAAAAGACTAATTACCCCTTAACAAACTAGTTGGTCAGACTAGTTCTTAAGATAGACTTAACATAGAGGATAAGTAGCCTATGCAACTGGCCACTTTTTCTTTTAATTAATCAGTCAATATTCACAAACTGAAAGGGTTTGAATCAATTTACATTGAATTAACTCGCTAATCATTCATAAGGGAAGCTAAATCAACAAATAACTCACTGAAAAACACGTTACTTTAATTTCTGTTTGACTCTAAATAAACATTATATACACAAATAAACAATAAAACAATTGTTTGCATACTTACCGTTCATGAAATCTGTATAATTTACAATATGTTCGTTCATATAATGTAATAATGACATTTTAATCATTTATTATGACTGTTTCGTGTGGTCAAATTTTTCTGTCAGTAATTTTTGGACCGCAGTCGGTTACGTCTCTCGTGCGACCATGCCCTTTTTGCCTCCCCTTGCACAGTTAGCTGTCAACTATCTCATTGACATTTTAAATAAACCATTAAATGTTTATTTAAGTGATAAATAATGACATTACTTATGTTTTAGTTTACCAGTATACATCCCATACTGATCCTAACGGAAAGTGTTCGAGCTGTTGCTATATAGGCCTACCTCAAGTGCTCACTAGAGTCGCGATATTATATTGAAGCAAAGGAAACGCGTCACTCGTATTATTATGAATGGGGAAAAGTGCAATGCGCAATATGGCGGAATAAGCCCCGCCTTCTAAATAAGATCCAATCAGGTTCTGATTATTAAGTAAAGTCATCGCGTCACTGAAGCGGCTCCAGTTTCTACAGAAACAGTTAAGGCAGGAACACACCAAGCCGACGGTGGGTCGTCGGGCAGTTTTTGTTCTGCAGTTTTTTTTCTCAGTGTGTTCCACACCGTCGGCTGAAGTTGGTCCTCGTCTGCTTTTTTCTGGCCGATTTGACATGTTGAGGCAGGAGCACACCAAGCCGACGCCGACGAACTAGTGGCGATGAAAGCAGACTGCGGGGTTGGCTCACGTCGGCAGCGTCTGGGTCCAAAGTCGGCCCAATACACCAAACCAACGCTCGACAGCCGACGGACAAGTTGCACATCAGTTCTGCGCTTGCGTAAGATGAAATGCCTTTCCGTACCAGCAGGTGGCAGTTGCTGAACAGCCAATCTGGGGTGCGTTTCCCAAAGCGAACTATGGTCGCAAGTTCCGTCGTTACCAATAGAGTTCAATGGGACTTACGACCATAGTTCACCAACGATGCTTTCGGGAAACTCACCCCAGAATGATCAGATGGCCCGACGGACCAACGAGCTCCGACACTGATTCAACATGTCGAATCGGCCGAAAAAAAAGCCAACGAGGACCAACTTCAGCCGACGGTGCGGAACACACTGAGAAAACTTAGTCGGCCGGCGAAGAAAAACTGCCCGACGACCGACTGTCGGCTTGGTGTGTTCCTGCCTTTAAATCAGCATTGGAGCTCGTCGGTTCATCGGGCCATCTGATCATTCTGATTGGCTTTTCAGCTACTGCCACCTGCTGGTACGGAAAGGCATTTCATCTTACGCAGGCGCAGAACGGACGTGCTACTTGGCCATCGGCAAGAGTCAGTTTGGTGTGTCAGGGCAACTTTGGATCCAGACGCTGCCGACGTGAACCAACCCCACAGTCTGCTTTCATCGCCACTAGTTCATCGGCGTCAGCTTGGTGTGTTCCTGCGCACAAAAGACGCGCATTTAGGACAGCTTGAAAAATACAGTTTTTTTTGTCATGATTTGAGCATTTAGAAACAAAATTTATGAGACAGTTGTTGTCAGATTTCATTGGTGATTTCATATATGAAATTTAATTGAAAGCTTGGCAAACATCTTTGGAGAATTTGATGTTTCCCCATTCAAATAGATAGGAGCTGTACTTGAATGCCCGAGAGGAGTTTCAAAGATGGCCGCCGAGTGAAATGACTTGTCTTAAAGGGACTAAGTCCCTGACAACAACTGTCTCATAAATTTTGTGTCTAAACTCTCGAATCATGACAAAAAAAATAAAAAATTTCAGGCTGGATCAGCCTAATGCGTATGCGCAGCTGACGCGACCATCATAGTACAACAGCCAATCACATTACTTTCTGGTGTTGCATGAATGCAATTGGCTAGCATCTGTGATCTGATTGGCTGATGCCTGCGTTGGCACTTGAAAAGTTGAGAAATCTTCAACTTCTTCAACATCTTCTGCCGTGAGCAACGCGAGTGAAGCGACGCAACGGAACCCAGAATTTTTGGCAATGCATGACGTCACCCATTCAAAGAAGCGTTAACGCCGACGCCCTGTGTGAATGTAGAGTAAACGTTGTTTGAAGTGTTGTTAAAGTGACAGTTCACCCAAACATTTAAATTCTTTTATCATTTACTCACCCTCAAGTTCTTCCAAACCTGTATGAATTTCTTTCCTCTGCTGAACACAAAAGAAGATATTTTGAAGAATTTCGGTAACTGAACAGTGATGGACCCCACTGACGTCCATCAACTGTTTGGTTACCTATTTTCATTTTTGGGTGAACTATCTCTTTGAGTTGCGATATAAGGTAAGGTACCCCTGGATCTGTGCTAAGTGGTAACCTCAATCGAACGTGCTACACCTGACTGAACCTGACAGCTTGATGTCCATCGTGCTGAATGAGGTTTTGATGGTTCCATGAAAAGGCCGATTAGAGTGTAATGTTTCAGGCCATAGAGAGGTGCCCGTCTGATTCAAATCCACTGCTGGCACGGTGCCCGTCGCCGTTCTCTCATGATACCCTGCTGCCAGGACACTGTAATAATCAGCCAATCCAGACACACTTCTGCTGTGCCAAACAGAGACCTCTAGAGCTGTCTGCCAATATGAAATCCGGAAGGTTCTCTGACTGGACGTTAGTGGAATGATCAGAATTTTACTGCAAATCAGATACTGACACTCTTAAAAAGGAAAGTTCCAGTTATTGCAGGCCTAAGATCAAGAAGGTTTTAATCTCCATATTGCAACTCCAAAAAAATCGTTCACAAGAGGTGGATTCTTTGCTCGAAAAATCTACTGAAGACTTCTGTCTCCATTCCTCCCTCATCTATTTCTGTTGTCTTTGTTCAACCTCCAGCGTTCAAGTATTCAATTAAGAGATGTTCCAGGGTTAAAAGAAATCCAACCTGTGAGAAACCGAGGACGGGGGTGCCTGACTGAGAGTGAAAGCAGAGAAAGAGACAGACAGACGCAGCGAGAGAGAAAGACAGCTTATCCTCAGAAAAGACAGACAGTTTGAAGGAAGGATAGTTCATCAACAAATGACAATTATATCACTTATTCGCCCTCATGTTGTTCCAAACCTGCATACTGAACACAAAAAGAGATATTGTCTGTCAGTATTAGCTGTCAAGCACAACAAAAACAGAAATGAAGTAGTCCATGAATTGTGCACAGTATTCAAAGTGTTCTGAAGTCATAATAGCTTTGTGTGAGAAACAGGCCAAAAGTTGTTCATTGATAATCTTCTCCATCACTAAAGCTCTGAAATTTCTTTCAAACCCATAATAGCATGTTTGGAAGAACGTGAGGGTGAGTAAATGATGACTGAACTTTCATTTTGGAGCAAACTTTAAATGATGAATGAATGCATTAAATTTTGCCAAACTGCTTTGGGAGTCTCCCTTTATCTTTTGTCTCGATCAAAAGACAGACTTGAGAATAAAAAGAAGAACAGGAGGGAAATCCTCTTCCAGAATCTACCTTTCTTTTTGTTGAATTCGTCTTCTTGATCATCCGATTCCTCCGTGTGATAGTTCAGCAGCTCCTGCTGGTAGATCTCGGCATAATCCACCTGTTTGACCTTCGACTTCTTCCCCTTCTTTGCTTTCTTGTCCTCGTCGCTGTCAGAACCTTTCTTTTTCTTTTTATCCTTTTTCTTCTTCTTCTTATCCTCCTCTTCCTCTGCCTCCTCCTGCATGGCATCCTCATCCTCCTCTTCCTCGGCAGACTTCTTCTTCTTCTTGCCGTCTTTGCTCTTTTTCTCCTTGGACCCCATGTCTTCTTGTCCTTCTTTGCTTTCGGATGGTTTACTCTTCTTTTTCTTCTCTTTCCTTACCTCTTTTACGTCCTGTTCCTCGCTTGAGGATTTCCCTTTGGTCCGTTTTTCTTTGCCGACAGGCTCATTGTTGTTCTGTTCGTCTGTCCCGTTGTCATTTTCTGTCACCTCGACATCTTCCTTACTCTTCTTTTTCTTTTTCTCTTTTACGGAGTCACTCTTTTTTCTCTTCTCCTTCTCTGTAGGTGTCTCAGTGCTTGCTGTCTTCTCCTCGGAGCTCTTCTGTCTGGTCTTTGCATCCCTCTTGCTCTTTCCTTTCACCGTTGGCTCCTTCTCCTCTCCTTCGTCATCCCTTTCTTTGGTTTCTGTTGGTTTTTTCTCTTTTGTGGGCATCTTTTATTCATCCAGAGAGTGGCGAGGTGAGGGTGAGTGTTTCCTCGCCGTCTGCGGTGTAAGGTGTCGCCGTCTGACCCGTGCAGGCCGATGGGCCCCTGCGTGCAGCTGGAGCGGGGCCTCAGCTCGGAGCCGGAGGCTCTCTCGCGCAGGTCCTGCGGTGCGGTGCAGAGCTCATGAATAATTACTGGCCTCAGAGTGGTCACATGATCTGTGAGAGAAAGCAAATGAAAACGGAGAGGACAGCGAGAGAGAGGGGGGTTGGGCCTCATAACGTTCATTATTCATGGTCTCGGGATCGCTTTACTAAAGCACGGCGTGCTTTATATATATTTATAAAAATACATAAACACAATGTCAATGGAAATATAACCTCTTTTATGCACAATTCAAATGCACATCAACAGAAAAAGGACAAGGCGAGAAAAGAAAAGGAGAGTATAACGAAGAAAGTCAGACAGACAGAGAGAGAGAGATAGAGAGAGAGAGAAAAGATACACCAGTAGAGAGGGAGTATTACAGAACAGATAATTAAAGACGCTTCACTAACACTTGTAAATAATTAACAGTGATTTCATTAACACAGATAAATAAGTTAGTGCCACTGGATTAACGTGGTCAAACTATTTAACATGCTTTACCCAACCTAGGCAATAAAGAAGATCGGGCTCCTAATTTAGGCAAATTGTCGTCTGGCTGAAAGTGGAAGAAGTCGCTCTAAAACACTTGTGTGTGAACATACAAGAAAATGAACACAAAGAACAGCTCATAAAGACAGCTTTTTACATTTTCTTGACCGTACAAACCTCGCCTTCACAGTGTTGTGAGTGGTTGCCAGGGCATAACTATGACATTGCTAAAGTGTTTTGGATAGTTGCTAGGTGGTTGCTAAGGTGTTCGGATTAGTTGTCAAGTAGTTTTTTACTGGCACAAGTCAAAAATAATGGTGTACGCCCTCAAACAGAGCTCAACAGTAACAGTTTGTTTATGCTGGCTGAGCAGTTTAATACACCCAAAAATGTATTTAAATAAATATATTAAAATTACATTTATATGCATAATTTAAACTTAATAATTTAAATGTGTATTTTTTTTTACTAATATATGTGCAAAATTATATTTTTTACAAATACATTCAACAAATATTTTCTTTTCGAAGAAAAAAATGCAGTAATAGCTGGATATTTTACAGATAAATTCATAAATTCATAAACAAATATGATGGAAAATGAAAAAAGATGGCATAGATAACAAAACATGTCTGTTAAAGTTTTGCCTCTTTGTCGCCATCTCAGTTTGAAACCTGCAATTGCAGTTGTTTGCGGAATTATCATCTTTACGTGGGTTGTGCATCGGCACGGCTCCTCAGCGCGGCTGAATCTAGTGTTTGCTGTCAGTCACCGCACTGTTGTGGATACTACTTAGGAATCCAGCTGCTGTGAGAAAAGGCTATAAATGATCCGCCACCTGCAGGATTCTCACATGATATAGCCTACTAGCTGGGACTCATTCTTTATGTAAACAGACGTGACGTAATGACGCACAGACGAACGGCAGCATGCTCAAATTTCCCAAGGAAACCCACCAGTACCACTCGAATTAGAAAACATTATTACAATCTTACCGTTGTGAATCGGGCTAAGGTAAGGAGATAGTTTTGAACACTGGCTGATATGCAGAGTTGGGTAGTTACAGATTACATGTAATCTGGATTACATAATTAGATTCTAAAAATCAAGTCCTTGTAATTAGAGTAAACTACTTTTTAAAATATGTAATGAGACTACAGTTACTTTTTTATGGATTACATGATTACATTTTATTTACACAATGGCAGTAAGTGGTTCACAATTCATTAATTCTCCTAATTTTTCATTTTTTTTAACGTTTATATTTTATTCATAATAAACCTGCCTCTTATATATGTTCGTGATTCTTCAAGTTTTTCCAGCGGTGAAGGGGAAATATAGATGAATATATATGAAGTAATAATAATATATGAAATATAGATGAAATATTTGATGTAGCAGTGATATTGCTGTAAATTTCATGTTTTTCAATATTTGTTTTTGTAATGTTGCTGTTATTTTTTGGAATATATTTTTTCTTTGAATCTGTCAAAATAGTACAATATTACCCTACAATATATGTGACATCAAATAAGGGTTAGCACAAAAGTAATCTAAATGTAATCCAAAAGTAGTACCAAAAATGTGTAATCTAAGAGATTATATTACTGATTACAAATTTTGTCATGTAATTTGTAACTGATTACAATTCATAAGTAATATACCAAGCTCTGCTGATATGTACTTGTTCAAAAATTGATTTTGGATAATGCAGCTTTAATTTCAAGGCATTCTTACTGATGATATCAAAGCAATCACAATTCACTCTTGCAATTTCTACAAAACATCATATATCACATGATCATACTATGACATAATATGAACAAATAGGAATCAACAAATGTTACAGAAAATAAACACATAAACGTACATGTATAAAACAAATGTCATATGTGTAATGACAATGAGTGCAGAACTGGTCTGAAAGGACTGACACAGCACACTGACTGCAATATGCCTAATGCTTAAAACTATAATGCTAATGATAATTCTTCTGCAGGTAAATTGCTATTCTATATGTGTATGGATTGTTTTGTCTTTGTAAGAATTTGAACCCATAAGAAATTCTCCTGAGACGACACCCTAATTCTAACTCCTGCCATTAGCTTTATTACAAACACCTGATACTGCTATCATCTGATAAACACAAACTCACACACACACAACCTCACAACATCTCATTTACACACTATATATCTCGCATACACACGTTTTTATCTCTCCCTCCCTCCCTCAGGCACAAACACATTACCTCAGCAAGGATGTTGTGTGTGCATTAGCTAGCTTTGTGGGTAGGACATTTCTTGTCCTGACCATTTACCACAATAAAACACCAGCCATATTCATTTTAAAGACAATAACTCGCAACTGTCTATCTATCTTTTCGTACAACTTACTTCAGTTTGCACACGCAGAGAAACATCTTGTGGCCACATACACTTTTACTAGCAATGAACATGACCAGCAGAGGGCGATATGACCGACAGAGCGTTGTCATGATGCACACACATACAGAACACACACCATATGTTAAATAATTCACTCTTCACTAAACAGTCTGTTGTAGAGACAACAAATGGGTAAGCTGACCAGCTAATATACTTACATCTGACCCTCTTGTCAGTGTTTGTGTGTGTCCAGTCCGCTTTGTAAACCAAGTGGACTCAAAAGACTCAAAAGAACGATTCGCTCTCTGATCTAGTTCTCTGAATGAGTGAACAATGCATTTTAGGTGAACTATTCTTGCTGAGAATGAAAACATTTTGCAGGTGCTCAAATAAATTATGTATTTAGAATAAATCCAATCTCCATGAGTAAATTAAAAAGTATTACATTTACACGTAAACTGAATTTTGATTCATTGTCTTTCAGACCTCATACTATATAGCCAGAACCCTAAAGTTTGTCATTGTCAGGTAAAACTTTACAATAAGGTTTCATTCGTTAACATTATTAACATGATCTAACAATAAACAATACTTATCCTAAGATAATGTTATGCTTAGATAATGAAACATTTTAATGTCAAATGTCATATCTGTTAACATTAGTTAAAGGTTTAGTTCACCCAAAAATGAAAATTCTGCCATTTATTACTTACCCTCATGCTGTTCCACACGCGTTAATCTTCGGAACACAAATTAAGATATTTTAGTTGAAATCCGATGGCTTCGTGAGGCCTTCATAGGGAGCAATGACATTTCCTCTCTCAAGATCCATAAAGGTACTAAAAACATATTTAAATCGGTTCATGTGAGTGCAGTGGTTCAATATTAATATTATAAAGTGACGAGAATATTTTTGGTGCGCCAAAAAAACAAAACGATTTAGGCCTTAGTGATGGCCGATTTCAAAACACTGCTGCAGGAAGCATCGGAGCATAAATGAATCAGTATTTCGAATCATGATTCAGATCGCCTGTCCAACTGCCAACGGCTGAAATCACGTGACTTTGGCGCTCCGAACAGCAGATTCGATACACTGATTCATTTATGCTCCGAATCTTCCTGAAGCAGTGTTTTGAAATCGACCATCACTATATAAGTCGTTATTTTGTTTTTTTGGCGCTCCCAAAATATTCTCATCACTTTATAATATTAATATTGAACCACTGTATACTCACATGAACCGATTTAAATATGTTTTTAGTACCTTTATGGATCTTGAGCGAGGAAATGTCATTTCTGGCTGGAGGCCTCACGGAGCCATCGGATTTCAACTAAAATATCTTAATCTTAATTTTCATTTTTGGGTGAACTAACCCTTTAATGCACTGTGAGCCAACATGAAAATTTATTAGACTATAACCCTAAACGTTAATAACGTTAGTTCATGTTAGTTGATGCAATGTTAACAAATGAGACTGCTTGTTAAGTTATACATTCCATCAGTAATTTTAAATTATTTTATTTATACAAACGCAATCATTCCAGGGCATTATTCATAAGAAAACATATTCTATTTCCTCAGATTTTCTCCAGTTAATCTCTTTTTCAGATTTCAAAAATACTATTGTTTTTATTTCTTATTTAATTTATCTGGTGGATTTCAACTTCTTTATCTTTTAAACTTACCAAGGAAGAAAAAAATACACTAATGTCCTCATTTATATTGTGAAATCCTTTCACAACCCACTAGTGAGGACATTGACTGGTCCTCACAAAATTAAAAGGCTTATAAATCAACCAAAAGATGTTTTTATTTAAATCTAGTGATGTGCACATGTTTAAGTTTAGGAATAGGGGTTGGGTTAGGTGATAGAAAATATAATTGACCTGATATAAAATCAATGGAAGTCTATGCAATGTCCTCACTAAGATAGCAAAACAAACCTGTGTGTGTGTGTGCAGGTAAAGGAGAACTCCAGAGAAATCAAACTATGTTTGTCTGATTAACACTGATTAACCTCTGAAACTGATCAATTATTTATTACTGGATCAACATCCGACACCAACCCTGGATATCTGAGAGAGAGAGAGAAAGAGAGAGAGAGAAAGAACTTTTCACACTAAAAATAATATAAAACACCATAGAACTCACTTTTTAAGAGTAGCAGATCTGTGTGCTTTATTGGCTTGACAAATAACTGTACATATGTGTTACCAAAACAATGGTAGGTTAACTGACGACAAAAAACAATGCACGATTAATATAGAAAAAATTTAAATAAAAATTGCATAAATAATAAAAAGTAAAAATAGAATAACTGATATTGTTGTGCAGTTTAAGAAATCAGTGGTGAGAGAGAGAGAGAGAGAGAGAGAGAGAGAGAGAGAGAGATAGATGCCTTTAAGATGTCTTCAAGCTTCATGAAATCAAGATCTCAATAGATATTAAAAAGTTGATTTCTTGGTAAAGTGATAAGGTCACACTGTTGTTATCACAATATCATATTACAAGAACCTGAAAACAAAGTATATAAAGTTCAGCATTATAAACATGATCAGTCGATTTAAAAGACACTAAAACCTCAATCACAGATTGTGTGTGCGTGAGAGAGACAGAGGGAGAGAAAAACAATGGACTGCAAAAACATTCCTCAACATAAACAAATGTGTGTCATAAAAATGATCAAACATGACTTCAGACCCTGCGCTAAACATGTACAAGCATCTACCATTATATATAATACATGTATGAAACATACATGTTTTAACTGAAATACTTAATGTCATGTCAAACTCAGTCTACTTTATGCACTGATGTGGCTATTAATGAATGTTAAACTTGCTCTTAAAACAGTGTTAGGACTCTTATAGGTGTCTTACCAGGTGCAACGTAACAATCTCAGCCAATTTGAATATATTTTATGGTAATATACAACTGAGTGGACTGGGATTTTGGACCAATGAGATTCCACAGTGGGCGGAGCTACCCTGCAGAAAAAGGGTACATCATTTGTTGTGATATTGTTTGGCGCATGAAGCCTCCTCACAAAGTTTCAAACGTGACATCTGTTCGGATACACAAACACGACACCACTACAGAAAATCACCAAACAAGAAACACGTACCATTTTGCAACCGTCCTGACATGATTTTGTAAAAACACGTTAATAAAACGCCTGGCCTTTAAGGCTGCAATTTGCACACACGCAAGTAGACATGCGTAAGTCTAAGTTCCGTAGCGCCAGTAAATGGGAGGAGCTCTACAAAACGAACCAATCAGATCGCACCTTCGGCGCCAACCCTTGTCCGTTTCACCTGCAGGGGCCCGTGTGCACGTGCACAATGCCGCGAGCGTGCATGTGCATGAAGTTAAAGATCTCATACGGCATGGCGTGGAACCCGGGCCGGGGCTTGACGTTGTCATAGTAATGGTGCGTTATGAAGATTCCAGAGGGGTTCATTGGAAACGCCCAGAAGCCGTAGAGATGCACTTCTTCGCATAACTCCATCGCAGCGGTGACCAGCATCAGGCCGCTGCTGAGGCGTTTGGCGCGCACGCCCTGCACGGCCCAGAAGCGCTGCACGTTCATCAGGTACTGCGGGTGGAAGAAGAACACGCCGCGGGGGGACTCGAAGTCGTCCAGCATGTACTTCACACGGAATGACACGTCGGTGTTCCTCGTGTTATAAAACGCTGGCAAAACCAACGAAGAGTTCTCGTAATTCTGGAGAACATCATAAAATGGCTTCCTCCATTTCTCCAACTTTTGAAACCTGGTGCAAATAGAGACAGAATTAGTGTCTCAATGGTTGTGTTACAGGAATGCAAACTGATCTCATTAGTATTCATAGGTATTTTTTGCATAAAGTGTAGTTATAGCACACATTTCTTAGATGTACCTGCCAAGAATATGTCCAGGTCATATATATATATATATATTTGTTGTTTCATCATGAAATGTAGTTTTAATAGTTTTTTAGGCGAGAATGTAGTTATTTAGACCACAAATGTGATTCATTTATAAACATAGCGCCTATTCATTTGTTTAGACGCTTTCGCAGATGCAAGCTCCAGGCCATCAGCGGCCGTTCAGTGCTCATGTACCCACAGAGAACAGTTTCATCAGATTTCAGACTATCTTTATGAGTGAGTCAGAACGAGGAAGTTGTTTTAGCACTGTGCACAGCAAAATCCCCAGAGTTAAATCAGCCTTGTTCAGAGTACATTTGGTCCCTCTCTAAATAGTGTTAAAATAACACTGAAGCAGAGTTAAAGTTAATGAGATAATTAAGCAATTAATTAAGTGATGATTAAGCATTAGTGATGAACACCTGCTGTTAACAAGCAGAATCACTGAAGAAAAGAGAAACACAAGAACTACAACTGACTTCAGTTTCTTTCAGACTCGATCTCTCTCTCATAAAACCATAATACTCTACATAATACAATAATCTTCAATGAAGCGACTCAATGTTCCTTCCTTAAAGTGACAAATTAGTAACGGAGGCTTGGGCTCAACTGTTAAACTGTCGAATTGAGATTTGAATCCATGGCGAAAGGAAGTAGTTCTGCACAAAAGAGCATTTTTAAAGACACTCTGTTGTTGTTTCTTATTTATTTACACACTTGTTCCGCCGAACTGTTGTATAAACGCAATATTACACTCATAGCAGTGCAAAATGTATGTGTACATTTTACATATGAATACTAACGAGATCATATAGATGTGTTTGTGTGTGTGTACCTCTCAGTTATAATGCTGGGATTTATTGTTACAAGATCAGTCTTAGATCCCACATCTTTACTGTACATATCTGAGATAGGAGGAATATTACATCTGAAAAAGAGTTTGAACATGATGAGATTGTTTCTAAATATTCCCATGACATATAAACAAACACACACAATGCTTCTGCATTTTACCGGAAGACAAAGTCAGTGGCATCAATCTCTCGTCCACACTTGCTGTTTTTGATGATACCGCCGTTCCCGATGACGGCACATTTCTTAAACTGGGATTTGGAATAGGGCATGTCCTGCAGTCAGAGCAGAGAATACATTCAGAAACAGGGCAGGATGAACCAAAATGGGATTACATAGATGATTGCTTGGAGATGGTTGCTTGGCAACTGTTGCAGTCATAGAGTTTCTAGGGTGTGATCACTGCAGAAGTTGCTAGGTAACGCTTGCCTTGATACTTAAAGATGTTTGATTCATAATGTTAGGCAGGGTGTGGCTGCTTCATGCAGGAGATTCAACTGAAGAAAAATGACATCTGTGTGTATAAAATGATTTCATATACGCAGATATCAGACTATATCTTCTTTTCTCCTGCACCTCTGGTTAAACAATCCAATTGGAATGTGCTCAGGATTCTGATTGGAATAATATCATCATTTGGAATAAATCTTGAAGAATTCTAACTGATTCAAATAATAAGAATTGTATGTGAATCAAATGATCTTTTCTACAGGATTTTGATATTCTGATTTGATTCTTCTTTGAGCAGATTTTAAATCAGAACTTTGTAACACTTTATATATAAAGTATTATAAGTATTTTAATGAAATATGCCTTGTAATGCACCTCATAATGCATTGCATGATTTTAACCACAGTTATAATACATTATAATTAGAGATGCACTGATGTATTAGCCACTGATATTTATCAATTAACTCCGTGAAGGCACTATATCGAAATAGCTGTCTTGGTGCGTATCCTTGTAAACATACACAGCAAAATCACCAGAGTTAAATCAACTCTGCTCAGTGTACATTTGGTCCCTCTCTAAATAGGGTTAAAGTAACATTGAAGCAGAGTTCAAGTTAATGAGATAATTAAGTGATTAATTAAGTTATGATTGAGCGGTAATGATGAACACCTACAGAATCACTGAAGAAAAAAGAAACACAAGAACTACAACTGACTTCTGCCACAGTCTTAGATGAAATCAACTGAAGATGAAATACATTATGTCTCTCAAGATCTCAGCAGAGGAGGATTGTCTTTTCTTCAGTGATTCTGCTTGTTAACAGCAGGTGTTCATCACTAATGCTCATTCATCACTTAATTAATTGCTTAATCATCTCATTAACTTTAACTCTGCTTCAGTGTTACTTTAACACTATTTAGAGAGGGACCATATGAGTTGATTTAACTCTGATAGTCAGTTATGTCTTAAATTAATGTAAACAGCTGCGAAATAAAACACTTGTTTAACAGTATATTGGATCCGTGCAGCTCTTAAAGTGACAGCAGCCTAATATTCCTGCTGCGATGCTGTCTGTGTTTTAATGTTAATCAAACAACAAAAGACCAAAAAATTCACTCACTACTTTTGACAAAACAATATTTGTAACTTTAATAAGGATTAAAATGTATTTCATTTATACAGTAAAGAATATGCAGTGTTATTTTACACTTTATTTCTGTACCTGAAACTGTTCCAAACTGTTGAAAACTGTTTAGACCTTTTTAGGTCCAAAATCAACCTAAAAAGCAGTGTTTATTTCATATGTATCTTTGTTCTGTTGTATTTATGCATTTATGCTGGCCCGCTGAATGTTAAATGGATCCAGTCCATGTTTGATAGAAATTATTTGATGATGCAGCAATAAATCAAAACACTATCAATTTTAAAGACAAAACTTCAAATAAGAGATCAAGAGACAACTATCGGTATTGGAATCAGCCAATAATTGTTTGTTAAAATTGGTATTGGTCCAAAAAAATCCTATTGGTGCATCCCTAATTATAACACATTGTTACACAGACAATATAATAATGCATTAAAACACATGAAAAGCAACCAATTTCAGGAAGGATTTTAATATGGTTAGAATTATATCAGAAAGGATGATAGCATACATTATGAATACCTCAAGTAAAGTAGAACTCTACTTCTATTATATTGGAATAATGTCTTCCTACTAAAAAAAGGAACGAGATAAAGGCGCTATATGAGTTTATTTTCTTTTGATGTTCATTTTATCCTCTTGGAACTAAATGTTCTAAACTATCCAACAAAAAGGAATCTAATAAGAAAATTCCGATTAGGATTTAAATTCCAATTAGGAAGTTCAAAATTATGATTAAACTTCCAATAGAAATTAGCTATGCATTTTAGCAAAATCCGCTCTTCCAAGCTCATGTAGTCAAAGACAAGCACTGTAAATGAGATTTAACACTACTCTCACTCACATCAGGGAACATTTTAAAAATCTCCGGGCTGATGTGCAAGAGTCCACTCGTATCCACCTCGTAACGCAGTTTAGTGCCAGAGGGAGTGTTTCTCTTCGTGGTAAACAGGAAGGAGGGGGCATTGCAGCAACGTGACAGAGACATTCTATTGGACAGAGGGAGAGATGACATCATCACTTTGTTACAACAAAAGAATCCTATTGGACGTCGAGAGAGATGACATCTTTCCTTTGTTTTTGACAAAGAACTCCCATTAAGACTGTGTTGAATTTGGGGGATAAAAGATAACGGTAAAGGAAAAAGTGGACGCGTATTTGTGTGACTCACTTGAAATTATCCGTCTCCTCCTTGTTTTGCTCCCACTTACACACCTGCAGGTTCCTCCATCGCTCAAACAGCTCTGAAGTCTTTACCCTAAAACACACGCACACATAAATTCAATTAATCACAGACACAGTACTATGAGCAATAGTACAAGTGCAGTTTCCTTAGAAATCACTATTAAAGAAAGGAAAGGAAACTGCGTTCTTGCTCAGATATTATATTTCTTTAAATAGATGCTCTTTTTACAAGGTCTGTCCTTTGAGATGAGACATTCATCAGGAAATCTGACTCCCGCTGGAACGCTCACTCTCTACGTACAGACATCTGAGAGAGAAACGTACATGGTCAGTACTTTCACATCTGTGATTTCTTGCCGTAGTTCCTTGCAGGAAGTGGAGTTGAACTCCAAAGAGCCTTCGGAGCGTTCCAGATACCTGCCAGAAAACAGAGAGTCAAACACTCGTCCTGTCTTCCACCTGAACACATGTACACACTGCAGGAACAACCTGCGATGGGCTTCAACCATGGAGAGCCTAACTGAAGATCCTTGTTGCACGTTTGCATTTCTATAGTCTTGTCAAACAATCCTGAAGGAATGCCCATGGATTTCAATTGTAGCTTGGAACCAATCCTAACAGAATCAAATATGAATCCCCTAAGAACCGAATAATATATTTTCTTTATTTACACTCCATGTGTATTGCATATTAAGAGTTTAGAGCAGCGGCTCTCAAACTTTCTGACTCCGAAGCCCCTAATTATCAAAGACGATGTCTGAAGCTCCATGATATTTCTCATGATGGTTCTGCTGTAATGAGAAAGCTGCTCATGTTCAAACATTTTTATTTACAGAAACTAGGAGTGGCGATTTAAATTAGTTTAATAAAATAATATTTATCCACTATGAAATAATTAAATTCCAGAAGTTTTAAAAACTGAATGTTTACACTTTACAAATGTACATGTATTTTCCAGTTTCCAGTCATTTGTGATTCGTTTTCTTTAATATTATATTTTCAAAATATTATATCATTTTATATACATACATATAAACTTAGAGCTTGACATAACTACACAAAAATGTTATTTATTTATTTAAATGTATTCATTTTATGAATGTCCATACTTTTTCCAGGTCTACAGATCATACTTGTAAAATTCCTTATAAACTTAATTTTTCAAGGTCAGTTCTCTAAATTGTAATGTTGACATGCATTCTCTGTAAAGCTGCTTTGAATCGATATCTATTGTGAAATGTGCTATACAAATAAATGTGCATTGAATTGAATTCCTTCATATATACAGGTTTTCCCAGAGTGACATGGAAACTCATGTGAAAACACACTAAAAATGCACTGTAAACCTATTTAGCAATACAATCTTTTGCAATATAGTCTTTTATTACAAAACATTTACTCACTGTTTTTGACTCATTAACCTGTGACACAGAAATGCTTATGTGCTCCCTAAAGCCCGGGATACACTGCACGATTTTTGGCTGTCCCAGACGAAAGATTGCCATCGTGAAACAATCGTGGCGATTTCTGCGGCTCTTAATCGGTGGTCTTGTGTCGTACAGTGAGAGAGGTTCAAAGATGGCCGTTTTCCTGGTCTTGTGACCAAAGACAACCTACGATAGTTTTCTGACAGTGTCAGAAATTCAGCTTGATCATCGCACAGTGTGTTTGCTGCTACGACCTACGTCTACTGACCAGCCAATAAAAATACGACATGGCACTAAAACTTAAAACCGCTTACCTCAAGCTCTTTTTTACAGAGCCCCAGACATGACATGCAGGAAAAAAAATAGTAGGCTAAATTGTGCGCACGATTTACTAATTCATTCCCTCGATTTGCTAAAACGTGCGCACGATGTACTATTTTTGTTTATTTATAAATCATGTGCATGATATATAAATCGAGGGAACGAATTAGTAAATCATGCGCACAATTTACTAATTCGTTCCCTCAATTTATAAATCATTAATAATCATTAATCATTTAATAAATCGAGGGAATGAATTAGTAAATTGTTTGCACGAATAAGTAAATCAAGGGAACGAAATAGTAAATTGTGCGCACAATTTATTTATTTTTCTTGCATGTCATGTGCGGTGCTCCGTACTTTTCCCTTCTTATTTTCCTGCTTCCTTTTTATTTTCAGCACACATAAAATCTATAACTGCCAAAGTGTGATTCAACATGGTATTTTTGTTTACCACTAGCACATGCTAATGCATTTTATTCTTCTATAGAAACTTGCATCGTAGCCTACGAGTCGTCAGGTGTCATTATCGTACAGTCTACATGCATGTCGTGCCGAAGTTCAACGGATCCATGTCGCACAGTGTGATTTGTAATGATCTTAAAGGATTGCAATAATCGCGCACTGTATCCCGGGCTTTAGGGGCTGTTTACATGACACCGTTTTTAACAAAAAACGGAAAACTTTTAATGCGTTTGGCCATTCATTTACATGACAGCGGCGTTTTGGTGGCCTGAAAATGCAAAAATTTTGAAAACGGTTTTTAGGGGCCATTTACACGACAACGTTTACTTTTTAAGCGTTTTACGCAGTTCATTAACATTTATCGGCATCTAATGGCATGCCAGCAGAATACAGCGTTGTTAGTCGCTTTACCGGATTCGTATGAATGGGGATCATTTTGACAGCATCTGCAAGCGGAAAACTCAAAGGAAAAACTTCTTCGTTTTAACAACATACTCTTAAAGTGCAAGTTTTTGAAAACTATACTGTTGTCATTTGAGAATGTCCTCCAAAAAATGACCCTAAGTCGTTTTTTCAAACACCTTATTATGACATATATTTACGTTTTTAAAGTCATGCGCCCTCTAGCTGGCGTTAAAATAATGACAGTGTCGTGTTATGTCTGTCGTCATGAAATGACGTATGTCCGTCATTATAATGCGTGTTCATTTAAATGCAATGTGTAGACTTTTTACACGGTCCCTTACCCGCCGTTTGTTCTATTTCCATTTAGCAAAACTTATTTTTTTTCATTAACGACTACACCTACCCCATCCCTAAACCTACCCTTAGTGAGGAATAGTGCATATACACTTTATAAGCACATGCATTCCCTGAGATGGAACCCACGATCGTACGATCACATGATTGCATATAGTTGTATATTGCAATGCTCTACCAATTGAGCTACACGAAACCCAAAATATGATGCAGATAAAAGTTAAGATGAAAGTGTCCCGTTCTTGATAGGGGCGCAACTTTAGTAATTTTTGTATAACTCCGTCGTTATAATGCGTGTTCATTTAAATGCAATGTGTGGACTTTTTACATGGTCCCTTACCCGCCATTTGTCCTATTTCTATTTAGCAAAACATAATTTTTCATTAACGCATTTTTTCATTTTTTTATTTCATTAACGCAACTTTAGCAAACGCTCCTATGGGTTATAATTCAGGGAAGTGACAAACGACCTATATGGGCGTATTGGTTGGAGGACATGTTGTGTCATTTCCATGTTAACTGCAAAAACGTGAATCTGTGAAAACGGTGACATCATGCACACGTGTATTATAAGTTTAGTCTATCCACCTTATTTTTCATCGTGTTTTCTGTGAATGTGCGAGACTTCTGATTTATTAGCCACTATAGGGAAATAATGAGAAGAATATCAAATAGCGGTATTTATTCACAAAAGGCTTGAGATGCGTCAGCGCTGTGCAGACCGATCGGCGTATGACAGTACGCAAGAGCGGCTAGAGAGCAAACAGCTCCTTATGCTTTTGAATCGGTCTGTGCGGCGCCGATGCATCTCGAACAAGCCTGAAGTGGCATCGCCAACTACTTGTCTGGCATGCGTAATACAGCGTTTTTAGTCATTTTTGCGGATCCGTGTGAACGGGGATAGTTTTAATAACGTTGTCATCTGTCTAAAGAAAAAACGTTTCTGTTTTTAATACATTTGTCGTGTAAACGTACCCTAATTGTGTGGTGTAAAACAGAATTCTTGTTTGATCCTATATGGATTGGCTCCAAATTATAACAGGAATTCCATGAGAAAACCTTGACAAGCAACTTTGAAAACAAATTCCTTCTCATATGCAAGACACATTCAGCTTAAAATGGTCTTTTCTGATGTTCTCTGAGGAGAAATATAAAAGAAATAACAGTTTCACCACAATGAGAAGAGGCAGCAGGGACTGAATGGATGAACATGAGTCCTCACCTTGGTTGTGAAACAGAAATACAGAAAATATGCATTAAAAACATGGACTAAATGAATAAACTGTAAAACAGAGTGTGTCAAGAAGTGTTTTTCTCATTATATGTCTCTGTTTGCCATTTTCAGACTTGCCTCAGGCATGGCATCTATGAAAACATACTCAGTGCTTTGTGTTTCCATTTTAACGGGCTTTAAATGGACAGTAATGGTGGACGGCCTGATAGAGCAGACCACTTACTGATATTGTAAATGAGATCAGAGCCAAAATGGCTGCTAACTGTCTTTGCAAAAGCCAAAGGCCTCCTATATATCTATCAACCACCATGCTAATGGGTGCTATTACGCCAATGTGAAATGAGTTTAACATGCACGTTATTTTACGTAAAAGGCTACAAACACTACACCAGTTTCTTTGTTATATAACAACATGTTCCAAATCATACTTTCAATTGGCTCAATCTCATGTCTTAGCTGTCATAAAAAAGGAAAACCTGCCCCCATTCAATATGGCTATATATTAATAATAATAATAGAAATAATAATAATAATAACTGTCATTATATTAAAAAATATTGCATTATTATTATTATTATTATTATTATTATTGAAATATTATAATTCTATTATTATTTTATTATATTATTATTGCAATATTATTGCACAGTAAAATAAGCTAAGTATTTGATTATTATTCAAAATAATGAATTTTATTATTACTGTATTGTATTACTATTGCAATAATGCTATTGTAATATAAAATAAAAAGCTTAGTATTTAATAATAAGTATTATTATATAATTAATAAATAATAAATAGTAAATAATAATAATAATTATTATTATTCAAATATTTTAATTGTAATATTATTATTATTTTTGCAGTAATACTACTATACTGTAAAATAAAAAGCTGAGTTTTGAATAATAATAATAATAATAATAATAAATCAATGCTGTTTAGTAGTTTAAATGCTAATGCACGTATAGTTACACTGAATAATTCAAATAATGGCTAATTGAGAGAGCAATGACCAAAAAAAGAGCAATGACAAAATAACGAAGAGAGAAATAAAGTGAAGGAGCAATGGAAGGCAAGGCAGAAGAAAAAGAAACACATTTAGCGATTCCATACATCTCTGACTGGAGTGACGTCATGACATGTGACTGTGCTGTAGCCTGAAAAGGTGCACACTGGGTAATCATGAACGACCTTATGTGAGATCAGTCATACACCCTCGACGACATGTTACAATCTTCTTTTGATGAAAAGAAAAACCGTAAAAGAAAATACTTGTTTAGGTCAAAAAGAGGCGGTGCAATGTGCAAGCGGGAATCAAGTCACATGACACACACACACACACACACACACTGCACTACACAAATCGTTTGCGTGCACACACACACACACTCAAGTGTGCTCATGACACACACGGGTGAGGTGTGTGGGGGGGTGGGTTAAGAAATGCATGATGGGACACACAGAAACAGGGACCCATGACATCCAGAGGAACACAAGGAGGGCTTCCCAACCTCAGGCAGAGGGGAAGGGGGTGATGGGGGTCAGAGGTCAAAGGTCGAGAGCGGATGGAAGGTTGCAGACAACATGCACAAACGGACTGGCGGTGCGCCGAGCACTGAGCATGAGCAGTCGGACCCTCTCAGACCAGATGGAAAAAAACGAAGAGACATCCTCAAGGGGGGACGTAAGGTTGGCAAGAAGGTGAACTGGAGATGCCATCAGTGTGGCCTACCTTTGCTTTTCTTTTTTTTTCTTCTGAATATCTGCTAGGCAGGGCGTGATAATTATGGAGCTCTGAGCCTCAGAGTGCAGAAAATTCTGACGGACACATCTGTCAAGATGCATACAAGTGGATTAGGTTTAGAGTTTAAATGTGTGGTTCAATGACCCTTCAGTTCCTGTCCCAGTACTGAAAACCACAAAAGAGCACAACAGCAGGTAAAAATCCCATCCGTTTTCTCCATAGAGAAATGATCATATAGATAATATCATTTTATAATGTATTATTGATAATACTATAAATAACACCACCCTGCATCATATTTGCTGAATGAAATCCAATACTTGTTTCTTACTAATTTTGGGGTGTTGATTCCAAAAATAGTGCCTGTTTTGCTTTCTCACAAAACATGATATAGCATTTTTGGTTTCAACAACCATTTGTAAGGTGAAGAAGTCTTGCATTATTCCCTTAGTCTTCCTATGAGCCAGGTCAAACTATCTGTTTACATGTATGACATTATTTTATGCCTAATCCATGATTTGAAGGTTAGAATTTTGACAGAAGAAAATGCTACATAATGCAAGCTTTTTTATTTATAAACTTGTGTTCTTTGACATATTTGAACATATTTTTCCACTCCTTTGCAGACTAAGTTAAAGGGGCTCTATGTAAGAATGACAGCTTGTGGTTGAAATGGGTACTGCAGTCCAAATTCAAAATATTGGTCGCCCCGCCCCCTCCTCCTCAGGATCGACGCTCTCGCGGGTTGCCAGTTTAAAGACACGCGACGGGAGCGACATTGGAAGGTGAGGAGACTTACACACTGTAAGATAATTAATTGATTTATTGATTTATGATATCGCGTTTTAATACGCTTCCGTTCATAGAGATTTTTAGATGGATGCTGAGGCTTTTAAGGTCGGGTAGAATCTGCGATCTCCGACCCAGTTTGTTTGCTGGCTTCCGTGGCTGCAATTTGCTGCATGTGTTTTCCGCCAACTGGCAGCCCCGGGTGGTGAAATACTATTGGGTAAATTTGCAACGTGCGGCCTTGCACAGACCAAAACAAAAACAAACATTCCGACACAGAACGCAAATTTCAAAGTAAAATAACTGGCTATAGCAATGGTTTTCAGAGAAACAAGTATGTCAACTGAGCATGTTTAATAAATATCTGCAAACATATTATGGTATTTTTATGCTTTAATACAGTCAAAAACTTACATAGAGCACCTTTAAATGATTCCTTTTAAATGCTCAGGATTTCTGCAGATTTTTATAAAGGTAAATTTAAGATGTTTTTAAGACCTTTTTAAGACCAAGTAAAGAAAATAACATTAACTTGTATCTTCTAAACACACTGCAAAAAAAGTGATGTTCTCCTTAGTATTTTTGTCTTGTTTTCCAGTGCAAATGTCTGAATTCAGAAAAAATTAACTGAATTCAGAAGGGAAGTTTTCATAACTCATTGACAGACTGATTTTCATAACTCATGAATTTTTCAAGATTTCATTTTACATTTGCAATTCAAGTAAATGTATCTTGATTTAAAGATGTTTAGATATTTGTATTGGAAAACAGGACAAAAATACTAAGGAAGATATTCATTTTTTGCAATGCATACAACATTTAATGCCATGACTTTATGAATTTTAGACTTATGAATTTTAGACTTCTGCTCCTAATTTGTGTAAGGGTGAAATAAGACCTTTTTAAGACCCGCAGAAACCCATAAAAATTTAACTGCTTTTGTTATTTTAATAAGTGCATTAAGGCTGATACATATATTTAAGTTGCAAAATCTTCATTATTATTTTGTGAAAACAAAAAAAATGCATGTGATGGAAATTTTTTTATTGATATTTTCGAACTTAGCATCATCAAATTAGATTTTTTTTTTTTTTTGCAAATAAGCAGATGCAGGGCTGTGTAACATTTATATCATATTGAATACATCATTTAATAAATATAATGTTTACAAACAATAAACTTAAAATACATAGTATTTTCTACCTAAAATTAATTACTTATCGAATTTTTTTTTTTTTTTTTTTTTTTTTTGTACCATAATCTGATTTGACTACAACATTTGCAATGCTTTATGCGATAAGTAGTCAATTCCCATTTAAGTGCAGTGGCTTTGTTCAGAAAAGCATACTAATCCTGCTATTTCCACATGCAAATAACTTGCAGTATGCAATAAAGCAAACTGCATGGAATACTGTTCCCCACAATGCAATGCGCCCAGCTTTTCCTTCCCTTTCTAATATGACGAATAAACCAGAAGTACATCCGAGATGTTTTACTCATTATTTGGTTATGCTGGAAAATATATTTCTAAACAAAATGTAATTAATAACTGCATTCATTTCCAGTATAATTGGATGTTACTTGCTAAACTGAACATGCAACATAATGAAATCAAATTTAGTGACTGTTTGAAATGTGCATTATGACATAATACAAATGATTTCACTTACTATTTTTAACAGAAATCTGCTAGTATACATTGATATTGTGCAATAAACAGTAAGTTAGTATTCCGTTGTGAAAAAACCACAGACTTATACCTGTGTCTATTTTTTCTCAGATGTTCAAACTTCAAATCAAAGCTTATAACGTTGCATTTCATTTCACAGCAGGTCGGTTTGGAGAAAGCGAATGGGACAAATACTTCCTGGTCCTCTGATTCGCTCTGATAATCGTAAATTGGTTTTAGTTGCCACAGCTGGTTATTTCTGCTCGGATGATTGGCTGATGGGATTAGATGTTTCTCCAGTCCAGACATGCAAGAGGCTGATCATTGGCTATGTGGCATTCTCTCTCACTTTCTCTCTCTCTCTCACTGTCTCTCTAGAGTGTTAGTGGTGTTGTTAAGAGGTTTCTGTGCTGTTTTGTACCTTTTCCTCCCATTTCTGGCCGGCTTCATCCCTCCATCATCGGGGTAACTAATGAGCCCGCTCCAGTTGCCCACCTCCTCTCCTTTGAGGCGGGAAAACTGTTGCCCACTAGTGAAAAAATGAGGCAGGTCGTTTAAGGTTTCATTTATTCTTGCAAGGCAGCAAAAAATACAAATACACACAGATTTGTAAGATTAGATTTGAGTATGTCATTGGTGGTTTATCAAAGTATGTAAAAGTTTGTGTATGTTGTCAGGAGTGTCACTGAAAATCTTTCAGAATAGACAAGTGACATGACAAAGATGCAGTCCAGAACAGCCCTTCACACACTGTACAAGTCTTTACAGTCACAGAAATATCATCAGATCAGCTGCAGTCCACAATGTAGCCTACAATGGCGCCAAAAGTATTTAGTAGGGGTGTAATGGTACACGTATTCATATCAAACATTTTCAGTATGGGTCTTTCTCATGTGTATCAAACAAATTCAGCGTTATTTTAACCTGTGTGGAACGTAATTTCAAACTCGATAGCTGCGTCTCATTTCGAAGGCTGTGTCCTCTGGAGGTCGCATTTGAAGGCTGCATATGTCATCAATGCGGCCTCATTTAAGAAAAGCAACCGTTAGATTGCAAAGTAAGAAAGAAATTACAGTATTTTACACCTCATGAGGAATAACAGTCAATTATATCACGGTTACTTTTCTTAAATATGACATCCTTGATGACGAACGTGGCCTCTGGAGGACGCAGCCGCCAAAATGAGACTCGGATAATAAACCCACGTGATTTGCCCTACTGTCAGATTCGTGTTGTTTAATGGGTTTGAGACGAATTTTCCTGTCAGAACTTACATCTTACGGTTGTATACTTACCTGTAAATTATATACATTCACTCAAGTATTTGCATCACGCATAAAAGATTATCCTGACAGCTACGTTTATCTTCACATACTTTAATAGCCGTTTTAATATTACGATTGCCGCATACGCATTTGAACTTTAAAATATTTTGCTAACATATTTTGCATCCAAATGTATAAGCACTTAAAATCTCTTCCCTTAATTACCACAACTCCATAAACTGCAGTTTTGGTGCCAGTTTCAGCAATATAGTTTGTTTAGTGTAATAAATAAATAAACATGGTTAGTTTTTTCCCCTGCAATACTGAAAACGTACCGAACCATGACCTCAAACCGAGGTAGGCTACGTACCGAAGCGTAATTATTGTGTTCCGTTACACCCCTAGGATAGACACTTTAAAATGTCCATAACAAAACTATCAAATCAGGTGGCATCAATTAACCTTGCTTGAGTGTGCTTGTTGTTTCTTTCCTTAAAATGATGGTCGTTTGGTTTGTTGTTAAATTATATAGCTAATGCAAAGACACATTTAAAAAAAAGTATGTCTTTGCGTTAGCTATATAATACAAGAGTGAGGTTATACACATACTGTACACCTTAGGACCCTCTCACTGTTACAAACATCACAATAAATTCAGGAAAACTATGAATAATTTTATCTGAAGATCGGTAAGATTTTTTTTTTTTCATGCTTTTGAAAGTAGTTATGCTCACCAAGGCTGCATTTATTTGATCAAAATTACGTAAAAACAGTAATACTGTAAAATATTTTTACAATTTAAAAGAACTGTTTTGTATTTGAATATATTAAAATGTAATTTATTCCTGTGATCAAAGCTGAATTTTCAGCATCATTACTCCAGTCTTCAGTGTCACATGATCCTTCAGAAATCATTGTAATATGCTGATTTGCGGCTCTAGAAACATTTCTGATTATTATCAATGTTGAAAAAACAGTTGTGCCGCTTATTATTTTTGTGGAAATAGTGATACTTTTTAATTTTTTGATGAATAGAAGGTTCAAAAGAACAGCATTTCTTTGAAATTAAATATTTGGTAACATTTTAAATGTCTTTACTGTCACTTTTGATCAATTTAATGCATCCATGCAGAGTAAAAGTATTAATTTCTTTCAAAAAAAAAAAATTCTTACTGACCCCAAACCTTTGAACGGTAGTGTATATAGTATTTAAAACTAAGGACAGATGTTGCAAATGTTAACCCTGCACATGGTCTTATTTTGCACGTTTCTGGATTTACTAATCTCACTGGTGCTCATTTTGACTTCAATGCTTTATGGATTAAAACACAAAATCTAAAAAAAATAGAGAGAGAGGTCAGTCATATGCTGGGTTAGAAGAAAAACAATAATCCTGATTATTTACAGGCATTTAGGAGATAAGACATTGCTGTCTTAAAACATACTGTAAAATCATAATAAAAAGCTGATGATGTAACTATAGGATTAAAAAAAAAAAACTTGTATTAGTGAATGTATTAAAACAAAATGTACCAATTTTACTAAACCAGTCAGTCAGTTTCTTACAGACAGCATTTCACTGGGAAAAAAAAAATCTGTGAACAAGATGATGCCATCTCTATTTCTGGTCCATTATTGTCCCTGAAGAGAAAGTAGCATGCAAAATAGTCTCAGAGCTTACAGACATGGACTAAATGCCACAAAATTCCCTGCAGAGTACATGCACAGCCATATCCTGAAAGTATCTGTTTAATGTGGACATCAGCTATTCAATTTCCTGTAAACACTGACCAGGATGAGAAATGCAAACTCAGCTGCTAATGTGAAGAAGACAGAGAGAGAGAGAGAGAGAGAGAGAGAGGAGGAGGATATGAAGGACAGATGCTATTCTGCAGTCGAGTAGATAATGAAGAGGTCACATCTGAAGAAGTGGCTAAATGTCAATACTTTTTCTGCACTTATCAAATCAATATCACCAGGACAAAGGGAAAATTTCAAGCCTGGCGCAGGATTGCAGAGGCTGATCCTAAATCTAGCACCAGTGTAATCGGATCTAAGATGAAATCTTGTTGCAATTGATTCATATGCATAAACATCTATATATATACAGCAATCTCTTCTTTCCCTGGCCAGTTCAATACGATTTTATATTTAGTTATAACTCCGCTCCAACCTCTGCACTACATGACAGCTTTAAGAATTATTGCAATGACATTAGAAGGCCAATTCCACCATAAAGTGCTTTAAATAATTCTAGATTGTAATTTAACCTGGCAGTAGAGTTTAAGATGACTTTTTATTCAGTGGCTTTATTCAGTTCTGTGGATGCATTATTAATGCATGCATTTGTCATTGTCTCCACAGCCGCAGCCAGGCCGACGCGTACCTGAGAGCAGAAATCTGAGAGATGTAATAATGATGTGTTTGTCACTGCTGTAAATATCAAAATAACTTCTCACTGTCACATGCTCAGACATATGTAAAGGACGATGGGACTGACAGAGGTTGCTATTTCATAGTGTACAAGACTTAAAGGTGCAGTGATCAATTTCTGAGAAACTCTGTTGGTATTTGAAATCACCAATACAAACACGTGCCTACCAAAAGGATCACACCCTTATCTTGATAGCTCCACCCATAAATTCACAAACACGCTATGCAACACAGGCACGACCCCAATTATGAGTGTATAAGCCCTTTACTGGCTACAAGTGTTTTGGTGGTCGTGTAACTAGGGTGACCACCATCAAACAAACCAAATGTGGGATGATGTGGGACATGTTACCAACACTAAAACATAACCTGAAACTGTTATATAATGTCGATCTAACTTAATAAAAACATTTGTATTCTGACTTTCAGCTGATAAAAATACTTTGTCTTTTAGTCCCTTCCAGAAAACACCATTACATCACAATGTAACATAACATGTCTTTATTTTACATGTCATTTTAATTCAACATCACTGAGCCCAAAGGCAGCACTGACTTGGACGTTTCTTTTTTGTTGCTAATATGCTGCCTTGTAAAATTTTAATTTACTGAATTATCCATTTATTTCCTGACAGGGAACACATGAAACAAATCACCGCTCCACATTTTGATTGACAGCTGTCACAACCTACTAGTGACTGTGTTTACTCCTTTCTTTTCAACCATTGGATAGGATTTAAAAAACGGCTGTTGTATTTGTGTAAGGCGGAATGTTACTTCTGACGAAGCGCTGTTAAATATAGGTGAAACTACACCGCAAAAAGAATAAAATGCTTTCTTAAAAAGGCAAAAGAACACATGCACTTTTTCTTAATATGATAAATAAAAACCAACAGGACATTTCCCCAATATGCAATGTGCAGGACAAGGGGTGAAAATGCTGTGCGGTGCAACGCAAAGCGGTATGGGTGGTCACCCTATGTGTAAGACCTCATGATCTGTCCGGGCCTCAATCCCAGGTCTCCGGCGTGGGAGGTGGGCGCACTAACAAGGAGGTTAAAGACCACAGCCTCTAGCATCAGTCGCAAGAGCACCTCTTGAGATCAGGGGAGTGAGGTTTACTCATACAGCTCTTATTAGCTGGTCTCCGTTATACTCACTCCCCTAAAAGTCACTCCCATCCGGGTCAAGGCACCAATGTAACCCCTCAGGTCCTACTCGCCCCACTCTGTGCGGGCCTCGAACCCAAGTCTCCGGCGTGGGAAGCGGGTGCTCTAACAAGGAGGTTAAAGACCACAGTCTCTAGTGTCAGTCACTAGAGCACCTCTTGAGATCAGGGGAGTGAGGTTTACTCATACAGCTCTTATTAGCTGGTCTCGATACACTCACTCCCCTAAAAATCACTCCCATGCGGGTCACGGCACCAATGTAACCCCTCAGGTCCTACTCGCCCCACTCTGTCCGGGCCTCAAACCCAGGTCTTTGGCGTGGGAGGCGGGTGCTCTAACAAGGAAGTTAAAGTCCACAGCCTCTAGCATCAGTCACTAGAGCGCCTCTTGAGATCAGGGGAGTGAGGTTTACTCATACAGCTCTTATTAGCTGGTCACGATACACTCAATCCCCTAAAAATCATTCCCATCCGGGTCACGGCACCAATGTACCCCCTCAGGTCCTACTCGCCCCGCTCTGTGCGGGCCTCGAACCCAGGTCTCCGGCGTGGGAGGTGGGCGCTCTAACAAGGAGGTTAAAGACCACAGCCTCTAGTGTCAGTTGCAAGAGCGCCTCTTGAGATCAGGGGAGTGAGGTTTACTCATACAGCTCTTATTAGCTGGTCACGATACACTCACTCCCCTAAAAATCATTCCCATCCGGGTCACGGCACCAATGTAACCCCTCAGGTCCTACTCGCCCCACTCTGTCCGGGCCTCAAACCCAGGTCTTTGGCGTGGGAGGCGGGTGCTCTAACAAGGAAGTTAAAGTCCACAGCCTCTAGCATCAGTCACTAGAGCGCCTCTTGAGATCAGGGGAGTGAGGTTTACTCATACAGCTCTTATTAGCTGGTCACGATACACTCAATCCCCTAAAAATCATTCCCATCCGGGTCACGGCACCAATGTATCCCCTCAGGTCCTACTCGCCCCGCTCTGTGCGGGCCTCGAACCCAGGTCTCCGGCGTGGGAGGTGGGCGCTCTAACAAGGAGGTTAAAGACCACAGCCTCTAGTGTCAGTTGCAAGAGCGCCTCTTGAGATCAGGGGAGTGAGGTTTACTCATACAGCTCTTATTAGCTGGTCACGATACACTCACTCCCCTAAAAATCATTCCCATCCGGGTCACGGCACCAATGTAACCCCTCAGGTCCTACTCGCCCCACTCTGTCCGGGCCTCAAACCCAGGTCTTTGGCGTGGGAGGCGGGTGCTCTAACAAGGAGGTTAAAGACCACAGCCTCTAGTGTCAGTTGCAAGAGCGCCTCTTGAGATCAGGGGAGTGAGGTTTACTCATACAGCTCTTATTAGCTGGTCTCGATACACTCACTCCCCTAAAAATCACTCCCATGCGGGTCATGGCACCAATGTAACCCCTCAGGTCCTACTCGCCCTGCTCTGTGCGGGCCTCGAACCCAGGTCTCCGGCGTGGGAGGTGGGCGCTCTAACAAGGAAGTTAAAGACCACAGCCTCTAGTGTCAGTCGCAAGAGCGCCTCTTGAGATCAGGGGAGTGAGGTTTACTCATACAGCTCTTATTAGCTGGTCTCGATACACTCACTCCCCTAAAAATCACTCCCATGCGGGTCATGGCACCAATGTAACCCCTCAGGTCCTACTCGCCCTGCTCTGTGCGGGCCTCGAACCCAGGTCTCCGGCGTGGGAGGTGGGCGCTCTAACAAGGAGGTTAAAGACCACAGCCTCTAGCATCAGTCACTAGAGCGCCTCTTGAGATCAGGGGAGTGAGGTTTACTCATACAGCTCTTATTAGCTGGTCACGATACACTCAATCCCCTAAAAATCATTCCCATCCGGGTCACGGCACCAATGTAACCCCTCAGGTCCTACTCGCCCTGCTCTGTGCAGGCCTCAAACCCAGGTCTTTGGTGTGGGAGGCGGGCGCTCTAACAAGGAGGCTAAAGATCACAGCCTCTAGCGGCAGTCGCCTCTAGAGATCAGGGAAGTGAGGATTACTCACACAGCTCCTATTAGCTGGCCTCCGTTACACTCTGTCCAATCCACTTTCAACAGCATTTCTCAGAAATCACTTACTGTACCTTTAATGGTGTGCTCAATCTTGTTTCTTCTAAAATTTCTTTGGAGGATTAAAAACAGACAAAAATTAGACAATTGATTAACAGTAAGTAGGTCTATAAAACTATATTCTCAGTGTTGGGCAGAATGGCGGAATACTAGTAGCCTACATTCTCTCACATTTCATAAACGATGCTTTTAGAATAAATGCATATTTATAAAGGCACAGTTGAAAAAAGTGTTAGGCTACATCATGTCATTATTACACAAAATGCCTAAAACACAAATAATTTGCATTTCATAATGAGTCACATGTTGATTCAGAACCCACTCTTACGGAGTTAATTCAGTAAACGGTTCAGATTCCAAACTGAGTCAAACAAGTACCTCTTGAGTCTTTTGAGTGATTCATTGAAAGATCCAACTCATACTTCAAGGGCATATGGCTGCATCCGAAATGGCATCTCTCTTGAGTAGGTACTTATTTTTAAGTATAATTACTTTGTGACCACTAAAAAAGTATGTTGTACTAACTAAGTTAACTTTACTTAAGTTAAGATTTATTGATTGGTTTGACTAATTTTCTCAAGCAAATAGTTTTTGAGGTGTGGCAATTCACTAATTTTCACTCATTTCCTCCACTTCTACAGTTATCTCTTCCTTATTGTATTCACTCATTATACAAAGTCATCTTGAATGTTGAATTGTCAATACAACTGAACATTTTGAGAGAAGAACACATAAGATCATAAATTGATGTGGATTTCCTAAAATGATCATTATGGTGATCAGTGTTTCATTTGGTTGGTTACTTGGAACTTCATTTATAGTTTTATATTACTATAATTCTCTATATTGATGAAGGTGATGCAACAAAAAATCTGTTATTTGTGGTTTCAAATGAAGAGAATAACTAATTAGATTTTACAGTGCAGAATCTCACTGGAATAAGTAGTCATCCTGGTACTTTTGCCTACCCTTTTATGAATACTATGAATTCAGACATGCTACTCTTGTCAAATGCTATATAATAAAGTAAAGTAGAGAAATATACAATTTCAGATGCAGTTTTTGATTTACTAAAAATAATTGGTTCATAAGAGTCGTTTGTTAATGAATCGGACAACACGGTCGCATTGAATGTTTTCTAATTAATCAAAAGGGACTCATGTTGCATGCAGCTCAAAAATAAAAACTTGTTTTCTTACCATTATCTTGCGGTACACGGTATCCCATCATACGCATGATCACGCATTTCCACAGATATCAACATCACAAATCTAGTGTTTTTCATATTTTCATTTTAAAGCTGAGAGGGTGTTTCTACAGCTAAAGGAGTGATGGCAGATTCATCTTTCTCATTTCTGACTGCTGTAATCAATCTCTCAATATTTTACCGCTTTTGGAAAGTTGTGGAAATGCTCATTGATTTTTTTTCTTTGTTACTAGAGCAAATGGAAATACAAAAAAAATATATTTGCTGTCATCATCTCCAATTCATCTCTCTAGAAGTTCATCCGAATATGATGACTTGCACTTCTGAGAACCATGGAAATTTTCAGGGATCCACAGAACCGGATGTCGTCAAGGGTAAACTTCCATAGGGGAAAAAATCCATGACGTTTCTATGACTTTCCCAAATATATGTTTATTGATCATCAAATGAGCACCTCTACTAGAATCAACCTTAATATATCTTTAAGTCTATGGGATTTTTGAATGTTTTTTTATAATTCACCAGGGGTTGGGATTTGGTCAAAGCCATAAACAATTACAATAAGCAATTACCATTTGGCCATTTATCAATAGTAAATACCATTTACTTTGGCAAAACACCTCTAAAAATATAGTACAACCCATATAACTTGGTTTTGGAAGACAAAAGTTTCATATTCACACTATTACTTGGCTTTAAGTTCATTTTCATAATGAAAGGACATGGTTTCTTAGTTAATCTGAGCTCAGTTTTTCATTCTCAGATCTGTTCTGCAACACTAAGGAAACACAAAAGAGATTAAGGTTTTTTTTTTTTTTTTTAAATTTAAAAAAATTAAAAGTCTCCATTTGGTCTCCATTGCTGCATAGGCTTGAATCTGCAGTCTGCATGTAACATTAAAGCCAAAACCATCATCCACCCCTACGCTTGTTTCTCTCCACTTCAGCAGAATAGATACGGGGTGCAGGACAGCATTCATGCAATCAAAACACAGCCGTCAGGCTCTGATGTCATGAATGCTGAGTGTGTGTTAGGGGTGGACGCAGGAGGGGGGTTCAGGTGGGAGTGTGAGAAAGCTCAAATTCAGCATATGGGCATCTGCTGGGACGCAGGAACCATAATGCACTGGGGGCGCTTCTTAAGAGAGAGACGCCATTTTACATAGACAAACACACACACACGCACTCAAACACCCTCGCAATGCTGAGCCATCTCACTCTGCTTACCTCCGTTCCCAAAAAAAACTCTAAAATGATTCACCTTCCGGGACTTATTCTTAGTGTGATGTCATTTTGATGTAAGTGGTCCCAAAAAAGGCATGAAATCTGGGTCTTATGAAACACCACCATGATTTAAATGCATAATTAATTTCCAGTGCTTGAATCTAGGCTATGTGCTCATGCAAAAACAGAGGCTACATCACAGTCTTCCAGTGCACTATTTTTCTTCATAGCCTATATCGTATTATAGACATAATTGCATATGATAAGGTTCTGCAATATATGGCTTTTTGCTGTCACACGGGTTTATGCAAGATGTATGAGCTGTTTAAAGGGCTGAAGATAGAAAAAACAAATCAAGGCAAGAAAAATAAACAGAGGGAGAAGAAAAACAGACTTAAGCATCTTGCTGCATAGACAGTCATTCAAGGGACTGTGTATGGCATGATTTAATGGAGCTCAAGTTTAAAAGAGAGCAATATGGGTGCAATATGACTAGAAGAATTTGTCTAGAAGAATAATTGCTGAAGACTTAGGCACAGATTTTGCTTTATTATACAGATACCCACTTTTTTTGCATTATGCACCATTGATAAAATCAGCTAAATCCATCTTACCTTTTAATGTAGTTCTTGCCATAGAGGATTTGCTGCAGTAAGGTGACCAGTCCAAAAGCACATATGAAAATAAAACAGAGGGACCTGTTTCCTAGCAGATCTCTACTAGCTGTCGGATCTGAGTAGCCCATCCTTCAGAAGAGAAAGCCACGGTAGCTTTTTTCCCTACAGAAGACACATCGAGGCACACCCGCGCGTGTTTACCGTCCTCACAGGCACTGATGCGCGCTCAGTCTCCATAGCAGCTGCCTTTCGCCTCAGTATCGCATTTGAGCAATATGCCCGTGCATATGTCAGTTAAAGCGATAGTTTCACTGCCCACTGAGGTGAATCTTCAGTATGTGGAAGCGTAGTAATCTCGCATCACCTGCAAAGACGCGACACTCCTGCAGAATGCGCGTCACGAATGCGGAGCGCGCGCAGTCGGTGACGCGCTCCACTCCCTCTCATCAGCACCAATGGGGCAGGGAGGAATTGCAGACCCAAGCTGGTATCAAACTATTAATAATAGACGTGATGGGGTTTAGGGGACATACATCAGAGCAGGGGCAAAGACTGCAGTTAAAGAGAAACTTAAAGACATTTGGTTACGCCATTTGGATGATAGGCTAACTAAATAATGCAGAAAGGGTTAACTAAACAAAATAATAAAAAATAAAATAGACTACGCCAAAGAACATAATTGATTTCTTAATAGTTATGAACTAACTATTTCTTCTGGGAAGGCCTTATTAAGGTTTTCACCTTAGGTGATGTGTCATTGTTTTTATTTATTTACTTTTTACTGACAGAATTTAACTATTTTATTGTAAAAACATCATACTATATGGGACAAAATAAGTAAAAAAAAAAAAAAAATGAAATTTCATAGGAAGGAATCAGTGCTTTGTCATTTAGTGATATCATTGGATTGTGATATCACCTAATGAAGGTCATTTGGGATTGTGTGTGTGTGTGTGTGTGTGTGTGTGTGTGTGTGTGTGTGTGTGTGTGTGTCAGGGACAGTTTGAGTCTAGACGTTTTTGGCAGCTTTGTAATTTATGTTTATGGCTGTCAGCGTTGGCTGTGAGCCCTTGCGGTTAAAATATCATTTGGAAAAGACAAATCAATAAAACTTGCTGACTTTGTTCCCCCAAGAATAAGCAACACACTCTATTAGCCTATATTTACTTTTATTGTCTTTAAATTAAGCTAATTATAATTACTACACCAAAAACCTAAACCTAAACTTAACAGAAATCTTCCTTACAATGTTCAGTTTAGGATATTTAAAGATATATTTTCCTTAAAATGTGGTTTAATGGTTTTATTTGTGTATAATAATAGTGTGTAGCCTATTTGACTTTATTATCATAGTTGGCATTTCTGGAATAATTGCTTATTAATTTATCCCTTTGTGTCCAGAACAGTTACTTATTACGGTGAAAATACGTTTTTCCCTTGTCATTCAAAATATTAGTTATATGTTCATCCATAAGACTCGTTGTTGTGAACGGAGAAGTCCGCAGTGCAACAGTAGGGGGACATATTTAGTTGTTACACCGAAGAAGCGCCGGTGGTGTTTTAATGGTACACCGCAGCTTCTTCCGGTCTCTTTCGAATCAGCTCTGAGGAAAGATGGTGAGTCTTACAGCGCCTTGCCTTCAAAATCCCTCAACATCTGATTCGTGGCTTGTTTTTAATCACTGTACTATTGATTATATCATAAGCATATATATCCAAGGCTCAATATCATATATTATGTTTGTGATTCCTCGATGATGAGAGGTTATAGATGATTTTTTTTCATCGGTTAGCATGACGCTTAGCCTTCCTGTACAGTGAAAATAAATCAGTTAGTTTTAAAACGATCTCAAGTATTCGTTTAAGTCGTTTAATAAACGTAGTCTTGGGTTTTAATACATTTTAGACTGTTAGACTTTCAAACCAGCGTTAAGAAACGAGTTTTATAGCGGCGGGTTGCGTGGTTGACTTATACAAACATGTTTAGTTGTGTTTTTGCCAATTAGCTGCCTTTTACATCGCATTTTATGCATTATAGTGTCACAGCCTAGTGTGCTTCCTTCCCTAAACAGTTTATTTGGAAGTCATAGTCCTTGGGTTGCTACTATCATGGTATGTCTTACTATACATGCTTGTAGGACATCATAATCTCAACCTATTATCTTTCTGAGGGCAACAACAGCAATCTGCCTAACTAAACAGCGTGTTTAGGAATTATTTCAGAATCTAGTGAGCTGAATATATAAACAGTGTTTATGCACTATAGTCTTAGCATAGTGAGTTGACACTATAAACCATTATTGAGCATTATAGTGTAAATTGATGAATGCTGTCTACTTAGGCAGCTTGCTGTATGAATGAGACCATTTAAGCAATAATGATTTTCTTGTTTTTCAGACGAAGGGTACGTCGTCTTTCGGTAAGCGTCGTAATAAGACGCACACTCTGTGCCGCCGCTGTGGATCCAAGGCGTATCACCTGCAGAAGTCCACCTGCGGGAAGTGTGGCTACCCTGCCAAGCGCAAGAGAAAGTGTAAGTGTCTTTATATGTGCTGTCACAGTTCAAAGGGTTTGGGGTGATTTGGCACAGATTCAGGTTCAAGTAGCTTTATTGCATTGGTAACATTAAAGTGCCCCTATTATGCTTTTTTGAATGCTACATTTTAAGCAGTGTGTGATATAGCTGTTTATGAAAGTGCACAACAAATAAAGTTATTGTCGTCTTAAAGTATTCATTTAGAACTGCCTAACCGAGTCATCAGCAATTCCAGTCTCACTTCCTATTACGTAACTAGGTAAGATAGTAACAAATTTGCATAGTGGTCTTCATTGGCTGCTCATGAACTGCTTCTACTTTAATCCGCCCTAAAACACTGTTAGTTGTAGCCGAGACTGGAAGATTGTAGTCGATTGTTGAGAATATGCTGTTTTCAGCATTGCAAATCCACTTTGATGCACTTCAAAAGGATGAAGACTCACACTGGAGTTGATATGGGAAAAACCGACGCCATCGTTTAACACTGTGTATCAAGTGCTTAGGAAGATCAGGAGCTGAAATTCAGATACGGTAATGGCTGTTTAGTTTGACAGATGCTGTAAGCATTCGACCAATCACAATAGTCTGACCAATCAGAGCAGAGAAAGCTTGCGGAAAGGAGGGGTTTAGAGACAATCTTCGAATGAACAGTTATCATACTCTGAGAAATTAGATGTGCAATGTATGAGTGTTTCTTGACCTTGGAAGCATGTAAACCTATTGTAGGAAACATTCAAAACAAAATTAGGAACCTTTAAAATGGCATAAAGGGGTACTTTAAAGTAGCACAACTAAAAAACGAAAGCGAAAAATAGAAGTGCAAAAACAGCTGTGTTCTGTCTGGCATATCAAAACTTACCAGTGATGCATGAAAAAAACCAATGTCTGAACAATTGACTGTCCAGTGATAAGAGTGTTTTGAACTGAGGTAACCCTGAGATGTTTATGAACAGAACACAGGTGCTCATCTGGTGAAATGCATTTTTGTGTGTTCATGTGTGTGAAGTGTAATGATTGATTTTTGTTTGTAGACAACTGGAGCGCTAAGGCCAAGAGACGCAGCACCACAGGAACTGGCCGCATGAGACACATGAAGGTTGTCTTCCGCAGGTTCAGGTGAGTAAAAGCAGAGTAATGCAGATTTTCGTGCTTCTAAGGGTACGTTTACACGACAACGATGTAAAAAATAATAATAATTCTTAGTGTAGTTGACAACTCTGTCAAAATGATCTATGTTCACATGGACGACTAAAAACACTTATGCTGCCAGGCCAGGAGTTGGCTTTGTAAAGAAAGGCTCACGTCTGTGCATATACGCATTTTTTACAGAGCACTCTCAACTAATGAGCTGATGATCTGAATCAGGTGTTTGATTTAAAGAGACATGGAAAACATGCAGTGTTGGGGAGGCTCCAGGAATGTGTTTGGGAACCCCTGCTATAGACCAAACACTCAGTATAGACTGAACACGTAATACGGATGTGCATGCCGTTAGTGCTTTCACAGATCTGTGTTTTTGTTTACACTGATAATTTTTTCAAAAATTTGAACTGAAACCCGTTTTCAAGCCCTCAAAACGCCATTGTCGTATAAATGAATGGCCAAAATGCATGTTTTCCTTTTTTTAAGTTTAAAACGATTGTGTAAACAGCCCCTAAGAGTTGGGGTATTATTTTTCCCTGTTCAGAGGGCAGATTTCATAAAGCTTTTTCAAACTTATTTTTTATGTATTCGCCAAAAATTGTGTTTTTACAGATTTCTGCCTTTTTTTTTATATATATATATATTATGCTTTCTTAAATTCTCTTTTGCTTATCATGACTCTGACACACAAGGTCTCAGCAGGGGTCGAGGTTGACGCCATGATTGTAATTAAATATAATTGTAGTTAAATATAATTTTCCTTTTGATTCTGCACTGATACTTGCCCAAAACTCGAGTGCCTGTCCGGTTAGATTGGCTTACCAATGATGTCTAAACATAAATGTCTGAACAATTGACTGTCCAGTGATATTAATTTTGTACTGAGGTAAGCCTGACCCATGCACTCATGGATGTACTTTCTGTAATCTTGCTTAAACTTAATCTTGCAAACTAGTGGATTTTTGAAACTCTTGTTGGTGGGGATTTGATTGCACATCTCAAATCTATTGATCTTGTTACGGGCTTGTGAAATATCATGAAGGCCATTTAAGCATTAGTTTCTGTGTGCTGTAACGTTGACTGAATTGTTTTCTGTGCTTTTCAGAAATGGATTCCGTGAGGGAACCGTGCCCAAGCCCCGTCGGGCAGCAGTGGCTGCGTCCAGCTCCTCATAAACTGTGTTTCCAATAAAAAGTGACGTTTGAAATATCTGTCTGAATGCCTTGTTCATTTTCAAAAACACTTTCAGTACTTCTTAAACCACCTGACAAAACATTCACTTCAATACAGAGCAAAGGCTTCATTGAAGAGAAACATGGTGAAATTTGTTGGTCTTTTTTTTTTTTTTTTTTTTTTTTTTTTTTTTCCTCCAGCTTTCATGGAAGTTTTGTTAAGATTTGAGACTTTAAACTTTTGTAGAATAAAATTCTAATGCAAACTGAACTTTAATATGTTAAGAACATTCTTTTATGCCACAACTGGATTGGATGTAGTCCTGGATCAACGGCAATAAAATACTTTAAAACTTTATTATTCAATTCAGGCATAATCTAATACTTTTTTTTCTTAAATACAAGAGTGTGTATGGTGTCAAAATGGTGAAGTACTCAAACAGCCTTTTCTGAAATCCTCAAACTCCATTGTGAGAATCATGTGGGGAAACATATAAAAATGACAAAAACAGTGAGAAATCGAATGGGTGTAAAACAAATACTGTGTCAATGTGATTGAAAGTGAGAATGGTGAAGTGATTCTGTAAAGGCATTTTTATGAACTGAACAAACCTGTTTGGAGTTGCTGCAGAAAGAAGCTGTGATCGTGAACATCTTTTTGGTTGTGTGTGCTTTGATGTGATGTGTTGCAGTTAAAACAGCAAGTGAACATTATGTGCACTAAACCCAGACAGAGTAAATCTAGACTCCGCTCAGCTGAAGTTCTAGAATGAGAATGGCTGAATTGAGTCTTGTGCTGGAGTTCTTCCGTCTCTATGGAGCGCAGGCTCTAGACCCAGTACTGTTTGGTAGTGATGGGGGGTGCATGGGGTCTGTGCTTCGGGACGTGGTTCTGAGTGACGTAACTTGGGTCGTAGTAATCCCATTCTAGAGCAGACGCCCAGGCTGAGCCCGGGAAGCCATCACTGTCCATAGAAAGGATACGCAGAGATACACCTAAATGAACAATTAGGAGATTTTCAAAGAATGGACAAACTCCAAATATTCACAAATGGTCAGTCAAAAGATTGGAATAATTAAGATTTTTTGATGGTTTTGAAAGAATTCTCTTCTGCTCATTCATCTGATCAAAATACCAGAAAACTAATATTGTTAATTATTATTGCAATTTTATTGTTTTCTATTTGAATATATGGAATTTATTCCTGTGATCAAAGCTGAATTTTCAGCATCATTACTCCAGTCTTCAGTGTCACATGATCCTTCAGAAATCATTCTAATATTCTGATTTGATGCTCAAGAAACATTTCTTATTATCATCAACGTCGGAAACAGATGTGCTGCTTTATACTTTGTGGAAACTGTGATAGGCTTCCATTCAGTTTATACACTATAACAGTTTGGGGTAAGTATTTTTTAAAAGAAATTAATACTTTTATTCAGCAAGGATGTATTCAACTGATCAAAAGTGACAGCAAAGACATTTATATTACAAAAGATGTCCATTTCTTAAATAGAAAGTTCAAAAGAACAGCATTTCTATCTAAGATGTATCACTATTTCCACAAAAATATTAAAGGGTTCACCCAAAAATTAAAATTCTGTCATTAATTACTCACCCTCGTGTTGTTCCAAACCTATAAGACTTTCGTTCATCTTCGGAACACAAATTAAGATACTTGAAATCAGAGCCTTCTGTCCCTCCATAGAGATCCAACGCAACTACCACTTTCAAGGTCAGAAAGGTTGTAAAGACATCATTACAGTAATCCAGAAGTTTAACCTCAATTTTATGAAGCAACACGAGTGCTTTGTTTTTATGCAAAAACATAATTTACTACTTTATTACAAAATAATATTATCCAAAGTGAGGTTAAACCACTGGATTCACATGGATTACTTTAATGATGTCTTTACTACCTTTCTGGACCTTGAAAGTGGTAGTTACATTGGATTTTGGGTGAACTAACCCTTTAAACAGCACAACTATTTTCAACATGGATAATAATAAGAACCATTATTAATAATTTAGCACCAATAATAACTGATAATGAGCAGCAAATCAGTATATTACAATAATTTCTGAAGGATCATGTGACACTGAAGACTGGAGTAATGATGCTGAAAATTCAGCTTTGATCACAGGAATAAATTACATTTTAAAATATATTACAATAGGAAACAGTTCTTTTAAATTCTAGTAATATTTCACAGTATTACTGTACTGTATTTATTTTAATCAAATACATGCATCCCGGTTGAGCACAAGAGACTTCTTTCAACGATCGTAATTTTTCCAAACAGTGAATATGTAGTGCTGAGCATTTAAGTCTTAAAGGATTAGTTCACTTTCAAATAAAATTTTCCTGATAATTTACTCACCCCCATATCATCCAAGATGTTCATGTCCTTCTTTCTTCAGTTGAAAAGAAATTAATCCTGGAATGTTTTCATCAAAAACCTTATTCTCCTTATATTGGACTTCAATGGCCTCCAGACGGTTGAAGGTCAAAATTACAGTTTCAGTGCAGCTTCAAAGGGCTTTAAACGATACCAGACGAGGAATAAGGGTCTTATCTAGCAAAACGATTGGTCATTTTCAGAAAAAAATACAACTGTATATGCTTTATAAACAAATGATCGCCTTCCAAGTGCCTCTGCCAAAAACGCATTTCCGTATTCTCCAAAAAGTTTATGCTATATGTCCTACGCCTTCCCTATTCTACTTACGGAAAAATGGAACTGCCACTGTGTTCGTTCCGTAAGTAGAATAGGGAAGGCGTAGGACATACAGCGTAAACTTTTTGGAGAATACGGAAATGTGTTTTTGGCCGATTGTTTTGCTAGATAAGACCCTTATTCCTCGTCTGGTATCATTTAAAGCCCTTTGAAGCTGCACTGAAACTATAATTTTGACCATTTGGAGGCCATTGAAGTCCACTATAAGGAGAATAATCCTGGAATGTTTTCATCAAAAACCTTCATTTCTTTTCAACTGAAGAAAGAAATACATGAACATCTTGGATGACATGGGGGTGACTAAATTATCAGGAAAATTTTATTTGAAAGTGAACTAATCCTTTAAAGAAATGGTTTGAACTTTTTAAGTCTCCTCAATTCAATGAATGAGATCACAAAACCCACCTGCACTGGCTCCAAAGTCACTGTCCAGTCCAGAGCCCCTAGCCGAGGGGCTTGATGATGCCACAAAACAGGAGTTCTCCGGCGGGATGATGCTGGTGGACTCACACTCCACATGGATCTTGTCCAGAGAAGCGCCCTCCAGGTCCATAGTGCTGCTTCTACGCATGGAAGTCATCGGCATTGAGAACTGTAACCAGTGCAGTTAAATGGTTAACTTACTTGCATAGGATCAAACATCTATTTCACTGGGAGCCAAAATGGTGTAGTGGGATGTTTACATGGTAATGCCATGTAAACACCCCAATATATGAAAATGGCCATCATATTACCATACCAGAGAGCCATGGTGGCCCACAACCACCCTAAACATTGACATCTTTCCTTGATACACTCAAATTAAGCTTTTGAACATACTCGTGTTTTTGACCCTACCCCATTTGGAGTCAGATGAAGTGCTGGTGAGTTCGGTGGCACCGTGTTGACTCGCTCCGTGTCCGAATCACTGGACTGCACCAGAACCGGGGCGCTCGTCCTCCAGTTCGGCACGCGCAGTGATTCGGACCCGGCGTAAGTGGCCCCGTCCGGGCGTAGAAACCTGGCGCGCTGCCCGGTGGCCCTTCTCTCCGCTGAGGAGGTCAGGGATGAGGTGATGGGTGGCGCCAGCATCGGTTCCGAGACCGAAACATAGTTGGTCTTTCTGTTTGGAGCGAACAGAGGCTCATCAGAGAAGCGGGTGATTCTCTGGCGGGTGGAATATGATGAGTGCATGAGCGAGGTTTCCGACCCGCATCGGTCTCTCTTCCTCCGGGTCATGCGGAACAGCTTGTATCCTACGAACAGGCAGTTGAGCAGCAGGAGCAGAAGGACGCAGGGAATGAGCACCAGGATCAGCAGGGCTAAACTGGACACCGGGAGGCCCTCGGGTAAGTTTGATGAGGGCACAGCCGATCCCAGCTGCGACATTTCATCACAAATCAGGATAAAATAATATGATTTTGATGTTTACTCAATTTTATCTGTGATCATTAAATGTTTTTATGTAAAATAATAACTATAAAATGACTAAAACTGATATTCGACAGTTCAACCGCAGGTGCGCCCCATTGACATCAATTAATTCCGCCAGAGTGCAGGAGCGTCAAGAGCTTTCTGGCTTTTCACCGCTTGAAAAAGACAGTTTACATCAACTTTTAAGTCTTACCTCATAGATGAGAATGTCTTTGGTGTGTTTAGCCGTCTATTTTGTTCGCAAAGCCCTCAAAATAGCACAATAATGAAGTTCAAAATGTAAAAGGAAGTATGCAGGGAGTCGCGCGACAGCTCGCGCACTTTTTTGAAGACTTTCAGCTGAGGTGAAATCAAGAGTAATATCTGACAGGAAAACAAAACAACATCGCCGAGAAAGTTAAGAGAATGCTAAGGAAATAATCAGCTGGTGACTATTAATAATGTAAATAATATTAATGTATAAGCCACAACTTTCTTTTGCTTCTTCTATCGCTAAGCGTCTCGCAGGTTTGTAAAACAGCTACATAATGTAGCCAGAACATGTAAACATTTATTTTAAATGTATTAAAATATAAACTTTTTAAAGTTACCCGAATTATTCTAAATAAGAAAGTACAGTAAATCTTAAAATTTCGACACGTTATTCTTTCTTGACCAGTTTTTGTTGGGGAAACGTTTGTTTTGAAACAGGCTAAGCTAGTTATCTGCTAATGTTGTTATTGTTAACTAAAACTATTAAAAATCGATGTTGTTGTTTAAAAATAAAGCTGAAATAAAATATTAATATTAAATTAAAAAGTAAACTTTTTTTATTATTGAAAGAGTGAAAGGTGACATAACATGCGAGACAATAACAAAACCAAACAAAAAGAGAGAAAAGATAACAGAACAAACATACCGAGATACGGAAAGAAGTAAAGATACGCATATACTTATACATAAATATAAATGTTATATATAATGCACTAAAATGCAAAGGTTATTTCACAGCTTTCAGTATAAATAGAAAAGGTAAATGTATATCTATAACAAAAAGTATGTAATATATGTACATATACACATACATATACACGTACATACATACATAGACACACATACATACACACACATATACATATATACACACATACATACATATATAAACACATAAATGCCAATATACAAGGATACGGTATATACATTTTCTTTATAACATCTATTGTTATTAACATGGTACATTTAGTCAATTTAAGGACGAAGTTGAAGAAATAGGATATTTGCTAATATAATAATAATAATAATAAGAAGAAAAGTAATGATGCTATGTATGTATACTTGCATACATTCCCTCTTACATATCAATATAAAAGATATGTATTAATATGCAAATTTTAAATATGAAAAAAGTAAACTTAAAAAAAATTAATTTTGCTTACGTTCAAGTTGAAGTAGGCCTACTAAAACTGATTTAATTATACTTTAAAATATGATGGGTTGACCCATCAGTGGTTGGGTTTATCCATATTTTCCCAAACATGGGTTGAAACAACAGCATTTTAATGAAATATTGGATCGAGTTTTCACCATATAATTCATTTTATGACCGAGAGAGGGCAGTATATACCAGTTTAAGATGTAGTCATCTATTATTCCATAGTTCAGTTGTGTGTAAATGCAATCACAAACACAGTACATGTTCTTTCTTTGTAGCCATCAAAGAAATAATTAAAATGTGAACCTATCCTTGAATCCCATAGACTTGAGGCTCTTTAGATGCTCCCTTAAGTAATTACATTTACATCCATTCATTTTGCAGACGCATTTATGCAAAGTGATGTACAAATGAATAATGATTCCACAGAGAACACCACTTAGGACAAACACATAATCATTGTAGGTGTTGTGAAATGTTATGAATTGCCTCCTTTGACGTTAGAGAAAGTGAAAAATACATATTTTCTGCATAAATTGTAACTAATTTAAAATTGCATCTGCACAATGGTGGATTTTCCAAGTGGAAATGGATGCAATGGTGAGCAAATATTACACTTCAGATATAGAATTGGCATTTTTAGTTTTACTAAGAAATATCTAGGATCACACTCATCTAAAAACAGCCATTCTGACCCTGAGTAAGTGTAAGTGTCATTTTAAGCTGTGAGTATGATTCATGGGACACAAACGCAGCCATGACTGACACGAGACAATGTTCTTCTCACTCAGACAGTTCATATATTTGCACATTGCCTGTGAAACCCAGTCTGTTGAGCCAGGGGGGAATCATTTCCAAGTATCTCCTTTCAAATATACAGTACATTCTCAGAAAAATAATAATGTGCACACAAATTGGAAGAAAGATTTGTGCTTTAAAATGCAGCGCAGAACAAAAAACTTTCTTCTGTACTTTCTTTTCTGCTATAACAGATCCAGTCTTCTGGGGAGGTTTTCCACAATGGATGAAGAGACTTGCTCTCACACAAGCATCAAGAACAACATGTTCCTTGATCAACATCTTTGTTGATCCTGGAACAACATTCAAGATTCGAGGTAAAAGTTTACAGTTCATGTCATGTTTAGGTTTACAACAAGGGTTAGGTGCTTCTACATCAGTGTTATTTGCCTATCATTTATTTTAGGGATAACGTAGGTTTAGGGGTAGGGATAGGACTACATTTTCAGATAGAAATGTTCCAGGATCAACAAAATATGTTGATCCAGGAACATGTCTTACTTGGCAAAATCACTGTGACCTGTTGTATGTTGGAGTCTGGTTCACGGTTTGAATGCATCCCAAAAGTCTTCAATAAGGGTTCAAGTTTGGCCTTTTCACAAGTCCTTCCACACTATAGACTTAGTAAACCATTTCTTCATTAACCACACTTTGTGCACAGGGGCATTTTTTCTTTTCTGTATATTAATTACTCTTGGATGAGTTCTTCATTAGTTTTTCCCGCGGATCACTTTGTGCTATACAAAGTAACTATTTTCATCTTCAGAAAGGAATAGGGAATATACAGAAGGCTTTGAAACTATTAAAATCATGCTGATTAAATATTTAAAAGCTAAAACTTTGTGGTAGCTAGCTACTGACTTTTAATCAACCACAACATGGCCTCGTATAGCTTTTGTGTTTATTAGTATTCAAATCCACAGAGCAGAAATATGAGCATCTCAAATGATTAATACAGAAAGTTCTACTTTATTCTTTTTTTTTAATCTTTTTTAAGCTAATATATATATCACCATACTTCCTTCTGTTATACTTGCTTCTGTTACAGTATATTAAGATAGTATTACAAGCTCTATGAAATATTATGTTTAATTATGCAAAGGAGACGTTATCGAATTAAATATGCACTCATTTGCATACATTGCCAGAACAGAAATCTAAATATTGGATAAGGTGCAAAATTCTTTTTTCATTTTGGATATCTCTTTTTCATAAATCAGAAAATACTTCAAAACACCAGGAAAAAATGCTAAATATTTTATAAAAATAAAATTTTATATAAACCAGGCAAATGATATATGAACAAATTCTGTAAAAAACCTTCGGAATATAGATAATAAAACTAGAATATAAGTGGAAATTTCAAAATGCATTTTGATTATGTATTGTAATTCAAATCTACTGACGCAAATAAATAACGTGTAATACAATAAACACTTAAATGGGTATTTTGGATGTTTTCTTTCCACTAGACTAAAATTGACCAGTACATGAAAAACAATGATTTTGCCATTCACTAAACAGCTTTTCTCCCACTTTTATTGAATTGAGTCTATTTTGAGTGCTCAACCCATTAAAGACCACAACACCAAATGCCAGTCATTTCAATAATAAAACTTTTATTTCTGCTTACAAAACATGCGTTCATCTTACATGCCAGGTAATATCTTAAAGTCACATTTTCTCTGTATAATTTTTACAAATAATTCATTGGAACATGACACAGGGATCTCTCATAGAGACTAAATCACTGACAGTTCTGTACATGAGTACAAGGTCGTCATGGATAAAGAAGTATGCTAACACTTCAGAGTAGCACCTCTGCGCTTCAGTCAGAGGAGTGTAGGTGTGTGTTCAGTGCGTGCGCCGTGTTCGTGTGTTTTCCTCAAACACTTCATCTCTGTACGAATCACACTTACGCAGGTATTACATACCTATGTGCAATATGTTTGTGCGAGCATCCCGTCTCACACTTAAGTGTGTGTGTGCCTCACAGAGACAAACAGCTGACGTTAAGTCCATCACTGAAATTAGTGTGGGTTGTCTTAAGTTAACACTGTCCCAAGCTGTGCTTGATGATCTCCTTGCTGCTTGGAGGAATTCGATCTGGGAAAACCACTTGGAATTCAACCAGTAGGTCGCCGCGCTGGGCGGGGTTTTTCGCTCGGGGAAGCCCCTCCCCTATGAGCCTTCTCACTGAGCCGGGCTTGATGACATCACTGCATGGGAGGGGCTTCATCTGTCCATCAAGCGTGGGGATGTTAACCGTACACCCACATAGAGCCTGGAGGAAAAACAAAGAAAGAAAACCGTTAAACATTGTGTCACAGGATCATCTTTGGCATAAAGGTCTATATCGATCCTCCAGCAGTCTTCTTGAGGTACGATCTGTTATATCACACTCTGCAGAAGAGCTATAATGCCCCTCCGGCGTATGTTATGAGGCCTAATCCACTTGTCTATATATGATGCTTTTATATAATGCGAGTATGAACGCGGGCGGAATATAGGCCAGACAGATTGAACATTACTGTTACGCAACGGCAGAAAAGAGCTGCTAATCGCTCTCATTTCTCAATGATGCTCCAGTCTGCGGGGGACGAGAGGGTGCGCGTGGGAAGAGAAAGATGAAGTGGATGTGGAAAATGAGAGAGGGAGGGAGCGAACGAGGGCGAGAGGTTTGGTGTGGAAAGTAAGAATGGAAATGAGATGGAAAGAATGAAAGAATAAATAGTTGTTTTTAACAGCCGATGCCAAATCTGATATCGGGATGGACGATTTAATGACCACTTCTGTTAGTCAGCCAATAATCTTAAAATGGCAAAATAGGCCAATTAATTGGCCAATAATTGGGCATTTTAAGATTACTGGCATCAAGTGATCAATGTCTGCTTGGCTAGTTTACAACTGTTAGCTAAAAGTGTCAATGTCAACATTTTTATGTATATATCCCCATCATATTGGGGAATCAGGCACAGTTATCAATGCCGATAATCGCTGAATATGTCAAATAATTGACCCTTTTAAAGAGATAGTTCACACAAAAATGATCTTATAATACTCACCCTCAAGTAATTCCAAATCTGTATGAATTTCGTTGTTCTGCTGAACACAAAGGAAGATATTTGGAAGAATGTTTGTAACCAAGCAGATTTTGCCCCCCATTGACTACCATAGTATTTTTCTTTTCCTACCATGGTAGTCAATGGGAGGGTGAAATCTGCTTGGTTACAAAGATTCTTCCAAATATCTATTTTTGGGTGAACTATCCCTTTAAGATTACCAGCATCAATTGATCAATGTTTGCTTGTCTAGTTAGGGATAAGGGATAATTAACCAATTCTGTTTTGTTTTTTGTTTTTTTTTGAGTAAAATTATGTAAAATAAGTGCAAATTCCATTCTAATTTTCTGTCTTATGTATAAATCATCATTATATCGGCCACCCTGCTCTCCAGATATTAACATGGGTCTATTCATAGTTTTCTAAGAAAATAGATGCATGAGGGCGTGAAGGCAAAATAAAATCCACTGCTAGAGAGGAGCGAATGACAGAATGTGTGCGAGACGATGCCGAGAGCTGAGGAGGAGGTGTGCGAGATGGGAGGGGGAGTGTGTGAGAGTGTGTGTGCGCTGAGGCTGCGGGGGAGAGATGCTAAATTTAGACGCAGCTCTCTGCAGAGGCTTATTGAGTACCAGCGACTGCGAGGGAACATTTCGTACTGCCATGCACACGTACACATGTACACATCTCACCTCTCGCAGAGTGATGGTGGAGGTGTACACAATATGCGAGCCGTCTCGTCTGAAATGGGCGTGCTTCTTCTCCTTAATAACGAAGGCCAGGTCGTTAGGGGCGTGGCCGAGCATCTGATGGCCCTCCTTGGGGAAGGTGATCCTGGTGCCCTCCTTCCACCCCTTCTTCACCTCCACGTCGAACACGCGCTCTTCCGGTCTCAACGCGTGTTTGTCCGCCTGCCGGAGGCGTGTCACTTTCACGCGCTTCGTCACGCCCATCAAGATGTCCTCCAGTGACACGAGGAGCTCGTGAACTTCGGCCACACCCGATGGCTTTAGCCCGCCCTTGTTGCGGCTGAGGTGGGGCAGGGGGTTCCTCAGGAACGGGTTAAACAGGTCGTCGTCGGAGTCGAGTTCGAAGTTGAAGAACACGTGCCAGGAGTGGGCGTCGGCTTTTGAGGTGCTGTGGGAGGGATCGCTTTTGTTTCCAGCTGGAGCCACACCTCCTTTGGTCAAACCTGGAGGAAGATAAAAAGCTTTCTTTAGTGTGCATAACTTAGGCTTGTCTGTTTTTGCAAGGGGTTCATCCTCTGGTTAATAAAGTATTGATAAATAATTGATCAGTCTGCAGCACTGTGAGTGTGTGAATCAGTTCAGCCGAGGTTGATGGAACCCACTGAACTCAGTGTTCATCTATCTGCATTGTGCATTAACTGCATGTTTGTGATTGCAATTTCTTCTCACCTTGTTGATCATAGATGGTGCGTTTCTCTGGGTCGGTCAGAACGTCGTAGGCTTGTGCAATCTGTTTGAATTTGTCCTCTGCGTCTGCGTCTGGGTTCTTGTCTGGGTGGTAGCGAAGCGCCAGACGCTTGTACGCCCGTCTGATCTCCTCCTCATTAGAGTCACTTGACACACCGAGTACAGAGTAGTAATCCACACACTCTGGTGAGGACGGGGGGCTAGACACCTCGGGTTCTTCACGCACCTCCTACATAGACACACACACAGACAGATGGCAGGAGTTTAGAGTATGCTCATTTCTAGTTCTCACTGGTTCACCTACACAAGGTGATTCCAGATAAAAGATGAAGTTCATTGTTTCAAGCACCATAGACAATGAAGGGAGTCCCCCTAATATTCAGAGTAGAAGATTTTTTCTTCAATTCTTCTTGTGAATATTGCACAGATAGGCAGAAAATAAAAGGTTCTTATATTTTTTTTATGGTGTAAAACAACCAAAATAAAATTGAAATCATATTTAATGTAATTATTATAATTTGATATATTAAAGTTTAAAATTATTTTATATAACAAAAGTATTTATTTGTATTTCTGTGGAAATACAATTGCCCCCCCCCCTATATTCTCCACTCTAAAGTTTGTGAGTGTATATTATATAGTGGGGTATAAATGCACAGATTTTTTTATGTGCCTCTAAATTCTCTATTATATAATATAAACTCAAATTTTTGGGTGGATATTATATAGTTGAAAATATAGAGGCACATATAACAAATTATAAATGTATACATGTCTATATTTCCCACTATATAACACTCACAAACTTTGAATGTTTATTATATAGTAGAGAATATAGATATATGTGTAAAAAAACATCTATATTCTCCAATATATAAATCTATACATGCCTCTGTATTCTCACATAATACCCTCAAAGTTTTGGGGTGTATATTATATACTGGAAAATATAGAGGCATAAATAATTTACAAATCTCTATATAACTGTATATTCCCCACTATATAATATGCATATATATTTATATAGTGGAGAATATATATTTAGGATATATATATATATATATATATATATATATATATATATATATATATATATATTCCCCACTATATAATAAACACCAAAGTCTGAGAGTGTATATTATAATAGTGGAGAATATAGATGCATATATATTTGATTTAAATGTTATATGCAGCATCTCACCTCAGGTGTCCATCCCTCTTCTCCGTGGATCACTTTCACTTTGCACTTGACATTCTTGTGTTTGACGCCGAATTGAGTCCAGATGAGAACCATGGTGCTGTTGCTGTTGGTGCCGGTGAGTGTGAGCCGAGCGCGTGAGCTGTTGGAGCTGCTGTCTGCTGCATCTCCCGCCGCTCTGCTCGAGCTTTTATACCCGCGCTCTACTCACGGCGCCCACGCTGCGTGACCGAGCTTCCCCGAGCACGCCCATTCTCCACGTACACGAGAGGGGATACCGCGTGCCCACCAATCCACGCTCGATGCTTCTGCGGAATAAGATGAGCATCACGCGGATGTGGCAGCCCACCTCTCCATGTGGAGGAGCGTTTCCGGAATTCACAATGAGTCTCATCCCTCCCTCCCTCCGTCTCTCCATCCTTCCATCCTAAATTGGTCTTCTGTTACAGATTGTTCTTTTGGTTTGTCGGCCAGCTTCTTTGGGTTGGAAGCTGTGAATGACAGTGGATTTTAGTAAAGAATGTCAGTAAATGAACACGGAAAATGTATGCATATAAAATCAAAGCAAATGAACATGAAAAAAAAAATGCATATAATATATATTTTTTTAAAATAAATAAAGTGCAAGGCGAGTTTGACTATAAGCACCTCCACCAGAGCCGTGCAAATTTTTACTAAACTTTGCACCTATATATATTCTTTTTTTTATTTTTTTACCTTAACCCTTTATTTTCACTTGGTCACTTAAAAAAAGAAAATGTTTGCATATAAAATGAAAGCAAATGAACATGAAAAAAATGCATATATATATATATATATATATATATATATATATATATATATATATATATATATATATATATATATATAAATATGTTACAGATTGTTCTTTTGGTTTGTTGGCCAGCTTCTTTGGGTTGGAAGCTGTGAATGACAGTGGATTTTAGTAAAGAATGGCAGTAAATGAACACGGAAAATGTATGCATATAAAATCAAAGCAAATGAACATGAAAAAAATTGCATATAATATATATATATATATATTTTAATAAATAAAGTGCAAGGCGAGTTTGACAATAAGCACCTCCACCTGAGCCAAATTTTTACTAAACTTTGTGTGTATGTGTATGTATATATATATATATATATATATATATATATATATATATATATATATATACACACACATGGCAGTAAATGAACACGGAAAATGTATGCATATATATATATATATATATATATATATATATACACCGTAACCCTTTATTTTCACTTGGTCACTTAAAAAAAAGGAACTTAAAATAATAATAATAATAATAATAATAATAAAAACTTGCATTGATAGAGAAGACACGAAGCTCAAACAGTAGTTGCCTATTCTGTTGAGAGCTTTCAACAGAAAATTTCACTGCCTGACATAGAGCTGTACTACAAATTAGCATTTTCAAAATTATATATGTTTAATGGATTACTACTTAGAAAGTTAGAAAATGTCTCTGGTTGTTACTGTCCTGTTTTTTATATCTTATATATTGTCTCTGACCCCTGAAGATCTATGCTTGAATGTCAGTTTGATTATAAAATGTCAAATCATGTTTGAAGCTTTGAGCTCGCAATATAGGCTTATTATAATTTGCATTTAAACTCTCTCAGACACACACTTCAATGTCCCTTTGTGTCAAAGTGCAATTAAAACAGATGGAAAAATACAGCCAGAACCGCTTCACCCACACACGCAATTACAGGCAATTAACGTGTGATTGTCAACGCTGGTGGCTTGTGGACCAATAGTTCTTTGTGCTCGTCACGGTGACAGTTCAATGTTCCCATCTGCGCATGAATAATAAAAGTATTTGCACATTCACAAACTGTCTTCGGCGTTAACCGGCCATGAATTAAAGCGGAGCCTTGGGGAATGTCGCATTACGCAACGTACGTGCAGGTGAATTGGCGCGCATTCCTCTGTACATAAATGGCCATATTTCCTCAGACGTTACGCGTTCAGCCAATCACAGACGAAAGATGCTTCAGGATTCCCGCTGGTACCGGAAAATTGGACAAATTTGGTGTAGATGTCCCTGTCAGAAACGTCAGAGAATCTCTGAGCCAGATTTCGTCCATTTTGGAAAAAAAAGAGAGAGGGAGCGCAGGAAAACCGAGCTGAGTAGTGTGAATGACACCTCGAAATCTGTCATCATAGACCGGCCGGACATTTCCGTTGACTCTCGACTCGAGAGATGAATATGAAATCAGGTTTGTGAGTGTTTCGCCGTGAAAATGTTTGTGAGGAAACTGTGGGAACATTGTGATAGCGCAGTGTCGAGGACAATCAGGGAACATTGAGCTTCTGCGGTACAAAGCTCTGCAGGGGATCGTAAGAAGTCGTGATCTCGTGCTTTTAATAATAACTCGGCTCGTGACCAGCGGATGCCCAACTGTGCTGTGTAATTTTCGCGCCCTCATTGTGGCGAAGTCTGTTATTCGCGCGCACTGGACGGACGACCGTTATTATCGTCGACTAAATGGCTCATTAGTTCCTAACTAAATTAAAACCCATCAATCAAACAAGGTCCGAGCCCGTGAGTTAATTGTTGTTTCGTCGATTTTAACTTATTAAGCGTTCTTTAACGACCCTTAGAATAAAAACATTACTAGATTTTTACATTTTCTGAAGAAAATGTGCTTGTTTTTAGCGTGTTGCTAGGTGGTTGCCGTCACAAATCAAAATAACCTATCCCAGAGGTATCCATTTATGGTCTTGTCTAGCTGTGATTTCTACCCTTTTATCGTCCTCTAGTTGAAGATCATTCATCTGATTACTTGGAACAGTAATAGCACACCTCTCCTCAATAAGACACAAAAGTAAAGGTATCATTCATGTTTATAAATGAGTAACTTGTTTAAAAAAACACTAACCCTAAGTATGAACACTTGTAAACTATTAAAAATACAAAATCCCTTTTTTTTTTTTTTTTTTTTTAGACATGGTACAGTGTTTTTTGACACTACCATGGTAAAAACCATGTTATTCATACCTTAAAGTGACAGGTAAATACAATGGTATATGAATATGGCTTATTATAATACCATCACCATACCATAATACTACTACAGTATCATTTACTAGTGGAATAGTAAAAGAAACCACATATATGATTTTAGAAAATATTTACCATCCTACACAGTCTAACCTTTTCCCCATTTATCCATATTGTAGGATAAGCTATGTGTTGCGGGGGAGTGATATTCACAGGTACTGCTCTTCCTACACCAGCTCCTTCTGTGCTCACTTTTTCTCCCTCAGTCTTTCTCTGTAAAGGTTACGGGGTGATTCATAATGAGTAAAGTGGCATTTGACAGCACCTCTCACTTCAGATCCATCTCTCAAGTCAGAATCATTTGGTTGTGTAAGTATTTTCATAATCAACTGCTTTAATGAATTCAACCAAGATTGGTTGACAAACTGATTGTCTGAAAAATATTAGATGGGAAACAGACATAAGGCAAGGTGGAGAAGGGAGAACACATTAAAGAGAACTGACTGTTCTAATAATAGCCTAGCAGCAGTAGTCAGTGAGTGTTAGGGCCATACTGCCATCTGCTGACCATGTTGTGCAAATGTTCTGGTCAGTCGTGTTGGAGCATTTAAAAGCTTTTTTTCCTCCTTCAAACTCTAATAAAACAGCTTCCACATTAGGAGGAATGCGAACGGAGGAAAGAACTGCTGAGGTTAGCATGAGCTAAGAGCAAAAACAGCAGGAGAGACTCTTTACTCTTGCTGTTAACTTACTCTGGCACTAAAGCTGCAGAGCAAACAGCCTCTTATGTGAACAAACTAACTTATATGCTCATCGAACATAAGCTCTGTTCCAAACCCTAGTGAGCTGCCTGCCAAAACAGCATTTTAAGGCATCATAGACATGTTCCTGATGTTCCAAAAGATAGGCAGCATAATTAAGATACCTTTTAGCCGAAGTCAAGTATCCCAATTCCAAATCATTTATAATTTTTCCTTTAGGATGTTCCCTTAGAATACAGCTGGCTAGGTAGGCAGCTCACTAGATAATTTTAGAACAGTGCTATTGTCTCTGGTCCACATAACATACAAATCTTAGTCAGATGGAAGTACAGTCATGCACAGGACAGATTGACATAAAATGTTGTCACATGTTTTGAATAGATTCTTTTATTGGTGCCAAACATGAATGTGAGACTCCAGGTTTAGATTTTCTTACCTCTTATCGTAATATGTGTCATCCTTTCTTGTAAATGTTCTTTTTACAATGAATGTGATGCAAATCTACCTGCATTCTAGGCAGGTAGCTGATAACTATAACTTGTAACTGACTGATAACAGGAAATAAAGTCCATCTCATCTAAATGTTATATGATCTAGCTAATTTGCTAAAGTGTTTTGACCTAATAAACAGAGTGAAAAATTAGTTGATTTTTTTTAAAAATGGCATACACATTGTGTATACACGTATCCCAATTCTATACACACACATTGTGTACAAATGTGTTTCACACTTTCAGAGACACACATAGGATTGTGTGTAATGGTGTGTTGGTATAAACATAGAATTAAGAGGATTATTTACAGGGGGTCCATGCCATGTTGTGTACTGAACTCCTGGAAGTCCTCTGGAATGGTGTCTGGAAAAGAGATTATGATAAAATACAATATGATAAATGTATAGGTTCTGCAATTAGTTTTGATGTATGTACGCTACCATTCAAAAGTTTAGGTAACATAAATCGTAATGTTATAATTATATATGGCAATATTATAAATGTTGTTACTGTCACTTTTAATGCATGATTGCTGAATAAAAGTATATATTTTTTGATTCCTTTATTTGAATGGTTGTGTATATGTTTATGCTTGTTCCAGCTGTTGCATTACTGTTTCAGTGTATAACATATGTTTTTGTTCTCACCATTGCAGCGATACTTCAAGTTTGACCAGATGATGTTCTCTTGAGAGAAGCAGAACACTCCCAGTCTTCCTCCTCTCATTGTGGTATCAATTGTCACCCCAGAATCTGCCACTAGCTCTGTACCCTCATAGAAACGAACCCTAAAAACACACAAAAAAGTCTGAACTGAATCATCTTGACTTTTAACATTTTTCTTTCTCATAAGTATTAACTTTGCTAATGTAACTGAAGCCAGCTAGTAAGAGCTGTGCAGATAAACCTCACTTCCCTTGCCCCAAAAGGTGCACTAGTGACTGACGCTAAAGGCTGCAGTCTTTAGCCAACTTGTTAGCGCGCCTGCCTCCCACGCCAGACACCCGGGTTCGAGGCCCGCACAGGGCGAGTAGGACCTGAATGGTTACATTGGTGCCGTAACCCGGATGGGAATGAGGTTTAGGGGAGTGAGTGTAACGGAGGCCAGCTAGTAAGAGCTGTGCAGATAAACCTCACTTCCCTTGCCCCAAAAGGTGCACTAGTGACTGACGCTAAAGGCTGCAGTTTTTAGCCAACTTGTTAGTGTACCTGCCTTCCACGCCAGAGACCCGGGTTCGAGGTCTACACAGTGCGGGGCGAGTAGGACCTGAGGGGTAACATTAGTGCCATGACCCGGATGGGAATGAGGTTAAGGGGAGTGAGTGTAACGGAGGCCAGCTAGTAAGAGCCTTGCAGATAAACCTCACTTCCCTTGCCTCAAGAGGTGCACTAGCAACTGACACTAAAGGTTGCAGTCTTTAGCCTCCTTGTTAGCGCGCCTGCCTCCCATGGGGAGGCCTGCACAGAGCAGGGGGAGTAGGCCTTGAGGGGTTACATTAGCTTGGCTTCAAACTTTGAGTCACCTCAATTTTTATTGGCTTACCTGATGTATCCGACTTGTGGGCGGTGCTGCAGGTACCAGCGGTATGATACCTTATCTTTCCAGCCAACGTTCCTTGGATCCTTCCACAGGAGACGCACCTGATCATTAGTGTCCCCTGTATGCCAGAGAGAGTTCCTCAAATGCTCACCTGGACCAGACTTGGACTTCACTGCCTGAGAATGAGAGATGAATATATGTTCTGAAAGACTTTCTCACAGATTTAGAGATCATATATCTTGAAATTCAGCTAATCAACCTTCAGCTGAATGCCAGGTTCAGCTACTGCTCTGAAGGGCGTGGCCTGCCAGTACGTCTGCTCCGTTTGCTTCCACATCACAACATAGAAACTGGAAGAGTCCTGGTATCCAAAGATGAAGCCGGCATAGTCATCATCGGTCACCGTATTCACGTGGAACGTTCCCTCGAAATCAACACCACTGAATGCAGTGTAACCTGGTCATTGGAGAGGGGAATGGCATCAATCATAAAAATAACTTAATATGTCATTATTCGTGATGGAAAAACATGCATCCACTCACCAACAGCGAGGCCTGGATCACTGTTCATAGTCTGGACAATCTCCATTCCCTTTGCAGCAAGGCAAAGAATATGTCAGAATTGTATATCTCAAATAGTTTCCTGAAAATTCTATGTATCTTTTTCTGTACCTGGTTAAGAACCACCCAGTTGGGGTCAATCTGAGCATCACCCTCTGGGTCCAGTACAACTGTCTGATAGGCTCTGAAGTCTGTCAGCGTGATCTCTGCATTCTCTGGACAGTTATCAATCCTGTCGATTACCTTGTCCTGGTCAAAGTCTGATTCACATATGTCGCCTACCCCATCATCTGTGTAGAAATGAACAAGTGAGTGAGGGATGATTGTAATATGATTTCTGTATGTTCAAATACAAGACTTTCTGTGAATAATGGGATAATGTTCTGTCTGTTTCTTACATAAAGGCATCAAACGGCTTTAGAAGACTTGGAATATAGTGCAGAATATAGTCAACTACTTTGTGGCGACCAGGGCGGGCGAGAGCCGTGAGGGAACGGCGCGAGGCCGGTGGCGCGAGTGTTAATGAGCTTCACCTGGGAGGCGCACCGGCCTTGAGTCCCTCACGGAGGAGCTCCGGGAGCATAAAAGGAGGAGCGACTACAGTGAAGGACGAGAGAGGACCAGGCCTGGACTTTACGTTATGTTTTATTATGTTTGTGTAGCCGGCAGACGTCCGCGAGGGTCTGCCGGCATTACTTTCGTTTTGTTTGTTTATTTTGAGATTAAAGTTTTGTTCAATGTTCGCCGGTTCCCGCCTCCTTCTTCCCACATTTACGAACATCGTTACATACTTATATAAAGCTTGACAGCCAATGTCAATTTTCTAGTTTTGTTCTATGGACATTCTAATGGAAATAATGTGCAGTGCATTCTATTTCTATGTAAGGATTAGTGTTGTACTCACTGTTGTCATCTATCTGCTCAGGGTTGGGCACCAACCGACAGTTATCTGGTCCAGGAGGCAGTGTGTCGGGAATACCGTCATTATCATCATCATCATCACATTCATCTCCCAGTCCGTCTTTATCTGTGTCTAGTTGGGAGCTATTAATTACCAGCGGGCAGTTGTCCTTGCTATCTTGGTGACCATCACCATCACTGAAGGATACAAAAAATGTTATTACAGAAATGCTCATAGAAATTTCTACAGACCATTCAGTTTTAACAATGAAGAAACTGATATGCAAAGGAAACCGTGTCTCTGTTGCATGAGTGATGGACCTTTTCATACCTATCTTGATTTGTGTCGCAAGAGTCTCCAACAAGATCATTGTCAATGTCAGACTGGGGAGAAGAGGATTGAATGTAAATATTATAGTTAAAAAAAAACAAAAAAACAATATACAATGAATATTTGGCTGTCTGTGAATAATGTACCTGATTTGGATTTGGGATGTCAGGACAGCTATCGCATGCATCTCCCACACCGTCCCCATCACGATCCAGCTGATCACGATTTTTCACTCGCTGACAGTTATCCAGGAAGTTTTTCACCCCTGACAATCAAAAGCAGACACCAAAAATGGGAATGACTCAGTACCAAAAAGACAAAAACATCTTTTGTTGGAACCCAATCATCAAGACTTTTAGACGTACTTCACTTTGTGTGTGTATGTCATCTCTTACCATCTCCATCCATGTCGTCATCGCATGCATCTCCGAGGCCATCAGAATCTGTGTCTCTCTGGTCTGGGTTATCCACTCGGACACAGTTGTCACATGCATCGCCATGACTGTCCTTATCACTGTTCAGCTGATTTATATTTGGCGTCAACCAGCAGTTATCCTAAAATTCATACATACACAAGAACAAAGTTTACTAAATAACCAGAGATAGATATGCAAGAGGTAAGAGATTTTTAAAGGAATTAGTGTGAGATTCTGCACTGCATTAACATATAAACAACCACGGCATAAATGTGTGTGTGTATGTTTGTGTGTTTACCTGCTCATTCAATATTCCATCTCCATCTGCATCTGGGTCACATGCATCGCCTTTCCCATCGCCATCTGCATCCTCTTGTCCCGAGTTTGGAACGGTAACACAGTTATCCTGGCATTGAGGACAATATGAATCATCTCTCCCAGAGACAGGCAAGCGATATCACCAGAGCTATTAGCAAGTCAATATCGATTGCATTGTTGCCATAGTTACCTTTCTGCATGCTGGGTCTCGGCAGCGCAGCTTCTCATCAGGGTACCCATCAATGTCAGTGTCTTTACCACAGAGATAACCATTTCCAGCCCATCCAATGCCACACTAAAAACACATATACTCTTAGCATTTGCCCTTGAGCATAATGCCCTTTTCGCTTCATATGTGTGAATGTGTGTTTCAGAAGTTTACCTGGCATGTGATGGTGCCATCTCTCTCCTCTATACACTGTGCATTGGGGTCGCAAGGGTTCTGTAGCCGGTTTCCACAGCTTTTCTCTGGCTTACAACCTCTGATCTGGTCACCTGTAAATCCGGTCTTACATCGGCCACATTGATATGATCCCTACACACACCATTACATATAACACTTTAAGGCACTGTTCTTTTGCTTTGCATGTCTGTGTGACATTTAATGCTACTTTGCATAATAGCTATGCATTATGAACATGTCGGTTCTCACCACAGAGTTCACACAGATGGAGTTGGGGGTGCATCCTCCATTATCTGGTCCTTTACACTCATCGATATCATCACACACCTAAAGAAAATGTAGGAATTGGGAAATGTACACTTATACATAATCATACTCTTAGCACCCTTTTTGCTCGTCACGCCATTAATCAGTGGTTGTGCATCAAAATATCAGTGCCCTTTTTTTGAATTGTCTGAACTTTGCGTTACAACATATGATGTGCACACAGTGGCACTGGTGGAATGCTATATCTTGACACTCCATTTTACATAGAAATTTAAAGGGTTAGTTAACCCAAAAATTTAAATTCTGTCATTAATTACTCACTCTCATGTCGTTCCAAACCCGTAAGTCCTTTGTTCATCTTCGGAACACAAATTAAGATATTTTTGATGAAATCCTAGATCTCTCTGACATAAATAGAAATTTAATTACCACTTTCAAGGCCCAAAAAGGTAGTAAAGACACCAACTTCAGTGGTTCAACCTTAATTTCAACCTTAAGAACACTGGCTCATTATTGACCAGCTCCTGGTGGTGCTCACATGAACAGCGTCGGCTAATACTGAGCCGGCGTTCTGACGTAGAACACGGAAGCACTTCACTGTGTCTGCAACGTCAACAGCATAGGATAATGACAGAGAAGAGAAGAAATTGTTGAATAAAGTCATTATTTTTGTTTGTATTTTTGCGCACAAAACATATTCTCATCACTTCATAACATTAAGGTTGAACCACTGTAGTCACATGGACTATTTTAACGATGTCTTTACTACCTTTCTGGGCCTTGAAAGTGGTAATTAAATTGCTTTGTATGGAGCGGTCAGAGAGCTCTCGGATTTCATCAAAAATATCTTAATTTGTATTCCGAAGATGAACGAAGGACTTACGGGTTTGGAACGACATGAGAGTGAGATAATAATGACAGAATTTTCATTTTTGGGTGAACTAACCCTTTAATGCATTAGGGAACGCTGACATAATTCATGTGAAGGGTTAAACCAAGACATCAGTGACATACTTGCTTGTGCGTTTGTGCATAGGCCACACCGACACCCTCCACTGGTTTGCCAGTGAATCCAAGAGGACATGCCTCACAGCGGAAGCCTGGAGCCATGTTCACACACCTCACACCAGGGAAGCAGGGGTTAAATTGGCACTGTGAATGACACAAAAATGCATGGAAATGTCATTCAGACAAGTGCTCCAACATATGAGGCGACTTGGGCGTTTGAATTCTAGTATGGTCCTTTCCTCTCCCATTGTTTCCTGTCTTAACTCTGTACTGTCCTATTAAAATCAAGGTGAAAAAAGCCATAAATGTAATTTGTGAGCTGCCATGTACTCATTAATTTCTTTTTTAGACTCTCGAGTTCAGTATGTTTTTAGTACATCAAAAACTTTATTTCAGAAGATCAACTTCCCACAAATCCTACACACTACTCAAACTTGCATCACTACTAAATATTATTAGCAGTGTTTTGGTCAATTGACTTTCCTCAGGCTATTTCAGAAGATCAAGAAAAAAGTCATTTGTCATGATATGACCCCTTTATTGAATAGGCACGTACCTCGTCAACGTCGTCACAGCTGTATCCATCTCCAGTGTATCCATCAGGGCATGGACCGCATTCCACCCCTTCGTCTGTTTCTATGCACATATCATTACGGAAACACACTCCAGGAGTGCATTTTGGTTTCACCACTTCTGTTCCGCCCAGACCTAGAATTAATCGTTATATTTAGTATAAATGGTGTGGTTTGAAGTATTCAGATGCCTGTAACTTAACACTCCCAGTGACTGCACTCCTGCTTTAAATCTGCTTCAGCTTTTGTGACTTTGAAGTCATGACTGGAGTATTTGTTGCCATGAATATTTGTGGACACACAAATCAGATCTCTTATCTGAATATCTGCATCAACAACCTCACGCATATCATGCTCATTGTAATATCTTACCACAGGCCTGGCACTCAGAGATGGTGTTTCTGAGGAAAGATGTTTCCTTCACCTGTAAACATGCATGCAAACACACAAATAATCTGGGTTGTAAATAAGAGATGGTGGAAATTAAGAACATTAAACAAAGGGGTAAAAAGGATAATGGGCAGAAAGGTTGTACCTGCTGAATAAGAACATCTTTCAGCTCATTGATGACCTTTGTTAGCTCCAGCATCTGATTCGTAAGCTGTTTCGTGTTAAGCCCTTTATGAACAACAAAAAAACTTTTTAAAATTTTTGCAAACGCTCTTATACGCTCTTTCTTTCTTTATCCCTTTTGGAACCTTTTCCCCAAAGGTGCACTCTGTAATTATGATGATTTTGTGCTGGCCGATATGATAGACGTCTTGGATGGAAAAAGCTTCCTGATGCCATTGGAAAGGGCTTTATTTGTAATAAAAAAAAAACACATCTAGCCATAGCAACCAACCAGAAAACCCTAGCAACTTCTTAGCAACACCCTGGCAACCACCAATAACACCCTAGCATTGTAGTGGCAGATTTTTGCACATGGAAGCACCACTCATGTTTTCTTCAGAAATGTAAAAATCGAGTCGTTACCTAAATTCTGTACAGAGTCGCTCTGATGAGTGTGGCAGTCCTGCAGCGATGCAACATTTTCCATTGAATCACCGTATGCCAGTTTGAGCTCTTCCAACTCTTCCTGCCAATCAGAACAGAAAGAGAACAATGGGGAGTTTATGTTAGTGTATTAACGCATGCGACAAAAACCTCCAAATATATCTCTCAGCATGTGAGTTTTAATATGTTGTATACTTGTGCTTTCCCCTGCATGGTTTTTAGCTCCACTCCTTGGTGATTGTTTAGGCCATTAAACACAGCTGGTAAATCTCTCAGCGTCTCCACCAGCCTGCAGTCCAGGTGTAGCTCTACCCCAGGCACCGGTAACACCCCCTGGCCGTGCGGGAATCCCCCTGGTTGGCCCACCTCCAGTCCCTTCAGATGGAACAGCAGCCGATGCTTCTCACCATCAGCCAGTTTCAGGTTGTTAAAGGTAACAGTACTCATCCTACCATCTCTGCGCATGTATCGTAAAGTAGCTACGGATAGAGAAAAAGTTATGTTTTTTATATTTTTAAGTCTTTTGTGCTTATACATTTAACCCTCTAGTGCTCTTTGGTCATTTTTGCCCAAAACATTTTACGTTTAGTTTTTTTTAGATTTTTTTACTTCATCGGAATGGTACGAAACTTGGTAAAGGTTTGGGCACTTGCTATGTAAACACACACAAAAAAAATCATGAACATGATTTGAAAAGGTCAAATGGTCCTGAAAAAAATAGTCACATTTGAAAATGAGCGCATTGGAAATGAATGGGAGACAAATTTCATCTAGTGAAAACTTTTGGTACTGCGACCGAACTAAATCTTACCGAAAGCTCATTTTTTGAGATATCAAGCTCAAATTTGGAACACAACTTATGACAACTTATATTTCTCTTTGATTTTCTTGCAGTTTTAGAGTAAAATGTGCTTTTGAAAATATATACTTCATATAAAAATTGAAAATAGTATTTTTGTGCATTTTTCATAACAATAAACGTAAAATTCTGTAACTTTTTTAAGTTAACTTTTTAAAACTTTTTTCACTTCTGCAATAATTGCCAAGTGTCATCTTTGAAAAGAGATCAAAATTAAGTGTGCTCTAAAATTTCATTTTCACATCTATGCTCAAAAAGTGAATAAAGTGTAAATATAATTTAGTACCAAAAATAAATAAAAATCCCCTAAAAATCCAAAATATTAAATTAAAAACATTATCAACTAAAATATTGTACATTAATTTCATTGAAATAATTAATTTCATTTGGTCATTTTTGACCGACACGCGAAGAGCACCAGAGGGTTAACAGCGCATTTTTGTCAATTCTGCTTGTTTTAGAGCTTAAAACTTTTGTTACCATGCAAATTTTCATAGTAAATGACAAAAACTAATGAAGCCCAAGCTTGCAGAAAGTCAAAGGTATGGTGTTGTCAAACATCACGTACCTTTGTTGAGTTTTCCGAGCACAGAGAACTCAAAGTACTTGCTGTTGTCTCGTGGATTGTACAGGCTGAATATGGTGTTTCCGGTTCTAGGCTGGAGACGGAAGGTTGTGAGAATAAAGAGTTCAGTTACTCCTTGCTCTGCCAAACCTCCGTGCAGTAAATCCGGTAGACAGTCCGGTGACGTTAAGAGGTTATACACTGCGGGGAGAATGTTATTGAAATGTTACATAAGTGTTACTGAAACACAAAGTATACTGTTCACAAACATGTAGTTGTTCCTCAGGCTAATGTATGCTGGGAGTGATGCCCAGGTCTTTTTAGGTTGATGTCATTTCTGTTAGACTGTAAATACCGTTGCTGTTTATTTAGCCAGTTGAATGAATGATTAAGCATTAGTAGTTCTTTGAATTTTGTAAATGGCAAGAATTAGTTGAGGTTGAGGTTTTTTTTATTTTTTTTTTATACATAACAGCTCAACTCTAACAAGTATAATGGCAGATGGCATTCAAATGCATTCAAAGTTTGAATGTTTTGGCATTGTGAATGGGATAATGGTCTGTGTCTAAATGCTAAAACCCAGACCATATCTAACATGCTTGCTGAGTGACGTACAATTTGGTGAGAAACATTTGACAAAGATATAGAAATTTCACTTGATAGAAATGTGTTCTGTTGAGTTCCAGAATAAGCAGAAAAGGCTTGAATTTCAGATTAATATCTTGAGTTTTTAAACAGAAACTCCTGTAACTGAAGCAACTGGTCTTAGTTTGTATAATTGAGATTGACAGGGATCGAATTGGATCTTATCCATTGAACATTTTCAGAGGAAAACTTCATGGAAACCAGGTGAACGAACAGCCGTTGTGGTGTCACTGCCGGATGTCAAATACAGATGTTGGTTGTTATGGCGATGGAAGCGTGCCATTGGCTAAACAGGCAAACGTAATGTATGAAAAAATGTTAATGACTCAAGAATGACGTCTTTTCCAATATTTTAACCGAAAAAGAGGGTCTGACTCTCATTTTCATGCCTTAGCAATCATCACATCAATTGACGCAATACAACTAAGGATATTCCCATGAAAACCAAGACAATTGTTTTGCTTCTTGTTTATCTTCACTTTCTTGTGAAGAATATAGTTTGCCCATTTCAAAGAGCTGCTTGTTGCTCAAAAGCATCATTTCTGTTCACACATGGTGTGCTGAAAGATTTACATGCCGACCGTGATTGCCAACATGTGTGATTTGGCTTTATGTATTATTTGTCATTTTAATGTTCAAACATTCTCCAAGTCATATGTCTTAAAGTAAATATTACATTGACATTAAAGAGGGTAATGTTTATATCCTCTGTAGGTGGAAGTACTCAGTGTTTGTGTATGTGTGTGTGTGTTTTCTTTAAGTATTATGTGTCCGCCTTTCAGATTCAATAAAATAATGCAATCTCATCCTTGCTGCAAAAGACATTATGACTTCTATAGCCCAGAATGAACTACCGTTCACACACACATACACACACACACTTACTTCAACTCTCTCATATACACAGGCACTGACCAAAAAACAAAATTAGAGCCTGATGCTTTGTGATAAACACATCCACACTGAAGGAGGATCAAAGTAAATAGGAATAGAAAATTAAAAATCAAGAAACCAGCCATTAAGAAAGAAATCTGACACTTTTAGAGTCAGCATGAGATTTTACAAGACAGACAAAGAAGCGTGAAAAAAAGAACAAGAGTGTAAATAGAACTACAGTAAAATGTTATTTTGAATGAAATTAAATTAGTTAAACCAGGCAACTTAACTTAACTTAACCCTTTCATGAATTAAAGAAACATTTTAACCTATTAAGGAAACTTTATGTGTACTCACCGGTTGATTCTGCGCTTGCTGTGCTGAGAGTCAACATCAGAGAAATAGCAGTGAGGAGATGCATTGTGCCGGCCATCCTTTACCACAACCTTCTGCCACCCCACAGAAGGAGTGTGAGAGAGAGAAGTCTTATGGGAGCTGATCTTTGATTCCTTCGTGTCTTTTGTGTTTTATAGAGAAAGTCTGTGTGTGATTGAGTAGGACACAGCAGTGAGGGACAGAAGAAAAGAGCAAGGTCTGTGTGCATTCGAGTTTTAATGATGTGTGTGTGTGTGTGTGTTGGTGAGGAAGCAGGCTGTCTATCAACCCACAGCAGCTGTGGTGGGCGGAGTTATGAGTCTAACAGACGCCCCCATGCTGAGGGGGCGGAGCGAAGAGTGGTGTCGTATAATTGGCGGGCCTGGCTCACGTCTGAACTCTTATTTGTACCTTTTATGAGGTTCCATTTGTTCCACATCCTTCTCTCCATCCTCCTTTTCCCTCCATTCCTTTCCCGGGTTTTCACATATTTTCCTGTAATTTTGACTGGCAGGTGCCGTAAAATACGTCTGCCGGGGTGGATCTCTGGGGAATTGTTTAAAGATAACTGGATGGAGAGTTGCTAATGTTCCGTGAAGGTCTGATTCTGAGGATTCTGTAATAAAAATAAATTAAAAAGTCAGATACACATGTGAAGCAGGCACATAACAGCTGTTTAATGATACAGGAGCAATTGGGACCAGCTATTTCATCTCTCAACTCAATGGTAGTTTAATAACATTCATGGTAGCACTCTACAAAATAGCAAAGAAACGTCTAAGACTTTGAGTTGTACATTTGTTGTTGTATCTATCCTTTATAAGGCATACACTATGGCCACGTACACACTGCAGCCAGTGTTGCCTAGTCTGCAGTTTTCCTGCGGAACTGGGCTACTTTTACACTGTTGCCGCGGGTTGTTTTTTTAGTCTGCGGTTTGAAACGGACACCCCCAAACTTCCCCGGCTAGTCTTGGCTGAGACTGTGATAGGTTTTGAATAGCAATTGACCCTTCGCCGGGAGTTTGATTGACAAGCGATCTAACCAGTCATAACGCCAAATCTGCCATTTTGTCCGACAAAGCAGTCAGGAGTTAGAAGATTAACCTCGATGGACTTGAACTTGAAAAATGGTGTGTACTGACGTCTTTCCACATTTGAAACAACATACCTTCTCATGTTCATCTTCATGTTTATTTGATGCCATAAATTAGTAGGAAGAGATGATCGGTAAACGAGCCGCTTGAGCTGAGGCTCTACGGCGATCTGTCACGACACATTAAAGAGCCACAAAACGTTTTTTATTGTTCGAATTTCTTAAATTACACAGTTTGAAAGCTGGGACTTTGTTTAATATCATAAGTAACCTGCTCTGTCTTGTCTGTCGACGTGTTGTCAGTGTCCTCTTTGCTCTGCAATGTACTTTCCTCTCTGTGTAGCATGACAGCGCCATGGCTTGTCAGTCAAGGCAACAGTAACTAAGGGGGGCGGGTCTTTGCGAAGGGTCAATTGGGCTTGTTTTGTTACACAAACCTGGCAACCCTTACTGCAGCTAAATTCAGTTGTCAATTTACCTTTTAGTGCTTACTCCTAGACTGGGTAAACCCAGTCTGGTCTGCCGGCGATTTGATTTCGCCCGGCAACTCAGTCTTGAAACCCGTACATTCATTTCTACTTCTTCTGTTACACTTTTGCGGGAACCAATCGCAGACTGGCTTATCCACCTTGATTGCTATTGGCGGGTATAACACGATGACAATAGAGAAGCGACGGCAAGCAGCTTTTTGTTTACATTGAACATGGCGGCCACCGAAGCACAGCAATCAGTTGATGCTGTTTTAAAAGATTTCAAAGGCAAGTTTTGATGCTACAAACCAATACAAACTAAACCTGTCTGGAGTTTTCGCGTCGCTCTGTAAAGTACGTCACCCGGATCGTTGATCTGATTGTTTGAAGGACTATCCAATTGCGTGAATAATGCTTGTTGATCACGCCTCTTGTGCAGCAGAAAATACATAGCAGACTCCCCAGACCAATGTTCAATTTTAAATTGCCAGACAAGCTTAATCCTGTTATGTACACAAAGTTCAGTAATTCATGAGAATGACAACCGCATTCTGCAATTGAATGAACTCCTGAAAAAATCCCATGCACAGCAACTACCCAAAACATCCCAGAAACTTCCCACAATGTCCCAGCAACCATCTAGCAATGTCCCAGCTATCACACCTAGCAAAGCACCTAGCAACTACCCAAACATCCCAGAAACTTCCCACAACACACCAGCATCCACCTAGCAATGCCATAGAAACCAACCAAGCAACTACCCACAACAACACAGAATCTTCCTAGCAACCTTCCACAGTGCCCCACCAACCACTTAGTAAAGTCCCAGCAATCACACAAAACACCTAGCAACACCCTAGCAACCACCCAAAACCCCTAGCAAAGAGCTAGCAACACCATAGGAACAACCCACAATATCCTAGCACCATGGCTTTTCTACAGGCAAGCACATTTTCTGTAGAACATAACATTTTTTTTTTTTTTTAAGAAAAAATGCTTTGTTCACATATATGGATAGACGATGACGACAGAGAAAAGAAATCTATATACTATCACTTGTCTCGTGGCGGAGCTCCACTACGTTACTCATTGCGGTTGGTATCATTAATAACAGACTTGTCTGATACTGATATAGCGCTCACATACTCATATTCATACCGCCGATTGGCCGATCACACTGACCACTGACCAATCACGTGATGTTGTGGTGAGTGACATAATCCCACATCCTAATCAGAGGGGCGAACGCTGCCCGGTGTGTGTGAGTGTGTTAGGAGCTAAATTACAGTCTTTTGCCGAAGCTGCTCTGTCATTAAAGCTTTCTGAGGCATTATGGGTATGTTAAGACCCAGGTGGGCAAAGTTCTGGAATGTTCTGATTCAAACCGCCTCCCGTTGGCGTGCGTGTGTGTGTTACAACAGGATCTGGCCTTAAGTCTTTCTCTGAATGTCTGGTTATGTTGGATCCGTCAGTAGAGCAGCAGGAAACAGACAGACACACTCACACTGTGTCCTTTTGTTCTCACTGTAGGTTGAGATGGCCTGACAGAGGCTGTTAGTTTGTGGTAAGACGACCCCGCTAATGATCCTACCATGTGTGTGAGCACGAGGGTTCGGTTGCACACATATCCGCATCTATGTTTGTGTAAGAATAGCCGCAATCGTGTGTTTGAGTCCAGAATCTCTTTCAACAGACACTGCTGACTTGTGACAGTGTTCGTACCTGAGCTACACCTCTCGTGCACAGGTCGAGTTCAATGTGTTTATTGGGGCTGGTTATGGTCGTGCTTTTAACAACCTGTGTAACAGGGTTTTAGCAGCATGTAATTGTTCAGACGGAGTAAATTGGGGAGGGGAAATGTTCTCTTGAACTCCTCTGGGGAAGTATAATTTTCCTCTGACCTCCCCTCGGGGCAGCACAGTATTCTTCTGACCTCATTCGGGATGCTGGAATGTTCTCATAACCTGCGATGGGGCTGATAGATTTACTTTCAACATCTACAAGTTGCAAACGGTGACTCATGGCACTTTTGACGCTTTTTATTCAGCTGAAATAACATCTAAAACTGGCCTAAAGTGGTTTGCTGGTCTAATCTGGCCACCAAACGTTTTTACACAGGTCTAGTTTGATGGTGTTTAGAGGGGTTTTGGGTACTCGACCACTTGAGCAGACCAGCTAAATACCAGCTTGGCCGGATGGAAGACCAGTTAAACCAGTTAAGACCAGAAAACCAACTTGAAGTGATATTTTGCATTAAAAAATGTTTACATATGGTCCACAAGACAAAAAAATAGCTGAATTTATAAAAACGACCCGCTCAAAAGTTTGTGAACCCTTGATTCTTAATACATGGATGATCTACGACTGTTTGTTTGTTTGTTTGTTTTTTGTGATGGTTGTTCATGGGTCTCTTGTTTGTTCTGAGCAGTTAAACTGAGCTCTGTTCTTCAGAAAAATCCTCCAGGTCCCAAAAATTCTTCAGATTTCCAGCATCTTTTTTATATTTGAACCATTTCCAGCAGTGACTGAATGATTTTGAGATTCATCTTTTCACACTGAGGACAACTGAGGGACTCAAACTCAACTATTAAAAAAGGTTCAAACATTCACTGATGCTCCAGAAGGAAACACGATGCATTAAGAACCGGGGGGGTGAAAACTTTTTGAATTTGAAGATCAAGGAATATTGTACTTAATTTGTCTTCTGGCAAACAACAAGTGTCTTCTGTTGCTTCCGAAGGGCAGTACTAAATAATAAAAAAAAAAAAGATATTTAAACAAAATAAGAAAAATTGTGACATCTTCATCCTGTTCAAAAGTTTTCACCCCCCCGTCTCTTAATGCATCGTGTTTCCTTCTGGAGCATCAGTGAATGTTTGAACCTTTTTTAATAGTTGTGTTTGAGTCTCTCAATTGTCCTCAGTGTGAAAAGACAGATCTCAAAATCATACAGTCACTGCTGGAAAGGGTTCAAATATGCAAAAGATGCTAGAAAACTGAAGAATTTTTGGGACCTGGAGGATTTTTCTGAAGAATATTGGGCAGTTTAATTTCTCAGGACAAAACAAGAGACTCATGAACAAAAATATCGTAAAATATCTTAGTCAGGACACATTTCACATTTTCACAGATTAAGTGGTTCACAAACTTTCAAGCAGCATTGTATGTATATATATATATATATATATATATATATATATACAGTACAGTCCAAAAGTTTGGAACCACTAAGATTTTTAATGTTTTTAAAAGAAGTTTCGTCTGCTCACCAAGGCTACATTTATTTAATTAAAAATACAGTAAAAAACAGTAATATTGTGAAATATTATTACAATTTAAAATAACTGTGTACTATTTAAATATATTTGACAAAGTAATTTATTCCTGTGATGCAAAGCTGAATTTTCAGCATCGTTACTCCAGTCTTCAGTGTCACATGATCCTTCAGAAATCATTCTAATATGCTGATTTGCTGCTCAATAAACATTTATGATTATTTTCAATGTTGAAAACAGTTGTGTACTTTTTTTTCAGGATTCATTGATGAATAGAAAGTTCAAAAGAACAGCATTTATCTGAAATACAAAGCTTCTGTAGCATTATACACTACCGTTCAAAAGTTTGGGGTCAGTAAGAATTGTTATTTTAATTTTTTTGAAAAGAAATGAAAGAAATGAATACTTTTATTCAGCAAGGATGCATTAAATCAATCAAAAGTAGCAGTAAAGACATTTATAATGTTATAAAAGATTAGATTTCAGATAAACACTGTTCTTTTGAACTTTCTATTCATCAAATAATCCTGAAAAAAAATATTGTACACAAATATTTTGTACAATTGTACACATTAAATGTTTCTTGAGCAGCAGATCAGCATATCAGAATGATTTCTGAAGGATCATGTGACACTGAAGACTGGAGTAATGATGCTGAAAATTCAGCTTTGCCATCACAGGAATAAATTACTTTGTGAAATATATTCAAATAGAAAACAGTTATTTTAAATTGTAATAATATTTCACAATATTACTGTTTTTTTTACTGTATTTTTAATTAAATAAATGTAGCCTTGGTGAGCAGACGAAACTTCTTTTAAAAACGTTAAAAATCTTAGTGGTTCCAAACTTTTGGACTGTACTGTGTGTATATATATATATATATATATATATATATATATATATATATATATATATATATATATATATATATATATATATACAAACAAAATAAAATAAATGTAATAATTAATAATAAACTAATAACTAAAATAAAAATTATTTTACCTCATCCATCAGTTAAAAAAAAAAATGTTTAAGCTTAAAAGCAGAAAAAATGTGCCTCTTGTATTTTTGTTCATGCATTTATATTAGTTCTGTCCAAAAAACTCCTGTGCATGTATTTTTCTTTATGTAAACAGCTCTTCGCACACTGTATAATCACACCCATTTCTGGATTATACAAAATTACTGGGATTACCAATTTTATATGGTCATGACAAGAATATTGAAATATTGATTTGATATGAACTGCATAAACCAAGATTAATAACTGCATCACTCTAGTCTCATGTTAACACATACAACATTTTAAATTACAAAAAAATCTAATCATTAATTAAATCATTTAAACTTCATGTTTTAAACTCTTCACTGCATTTTCAAAACAGCATGTATTTAACATTTATCCCAGTGCGATGTCTTGCCCCAACAGACTTCCATTGTACCGTTCCGGTAAATGTGATTGTTTTTTGTTATTACAAACTGATGGATGAGTCGGAAATCTGTCCTGTGGTAATCAACAGCATGCCAACTTTCTCTGAACCCAGAACATTACTAGTACATAAGATTACAACAACAGAAAACGTACGTAATTTCAAAAACTTTAGCAATTTCCAAACATCATAAATATTATTCTTGCCGTTTTCTCAGAAATGAGGGTACGGGGTAAAAGTACAACAACAGGCTTTGATTATCAGCTTCTGTTGTGTGTTACGCTGGAGGCTGGATGAAATCGCGGCGCTGCGGATCAACAGGCAAATGTGAAGCTTTAGTAGACAAGCAGCTCAAATGTGCGGTCACGCTACAAACCTCAAAGACACATCAGCTAAGATAGATGAGAGATGGATAACACTCGGAGTTGTGTGTTTGTCACCGCATGTGTGTGTGGTGAGGTAGGTTGCACATGGAAGCTATTACTCAGGTACTTAGTCTCCTCGCGCACAAACACAGGGATAGTGTGCGTGTGTTTGGGAAAAATGCTTGGACAAAATCAGGGCGAGTTTAAAGCAAATGCATCGGTGTGCATTAATCGTTTTGGCAAACAAATATTGATCAAAAGAAATGCAACAACTAGGGTTCATGAAAAGAATGAATATTTTCTTAAGGTTTTGTCTGTAGAACAATCTTACACTCTTAAAAATAAAGGTTCCAAAATGTTGTAGTGATGCCATAGAAGAAAGATTTTTGGTTCTCCAAATACATTTTCAGTGAACAGTTCTAAAAAGAATCATATTTTCATAGTGTTGAAGACACTAGTGTGGAATGGAAAGTTTCCATGGATGTTCCATTGAACCATCAATGCCAGTAAAGAATCTTCATTTTTCAAGAACATTCTTAAGAAATGTTTTTGTGAATACAAAATATTCTTAGGAAGTTAGGAAATAAGAAGAAAATAGCAGTTAAGAAGAATTTTATTTTTCAGAATGTTTCGTGACTTTTGAAATCTGCTTTTGCAGTTATTAAAAGTAAAACATCTTTATCTCCATCAACAGGTTTCAACGCTGAAACCCCAGAAGCCTTGAACAGGTCTCGCATCCTTTAACCCAAACACACTGACGTTCATTCCACACTTAGTTCCAACTTAAATCCAAGCTAGTCCCACAGACGTCTGGATCAGAGTGTTTGTAACGCTGGCATCGGGAGAAAAGACGTGTAACTCCTAACGATGCTTTCCCGGAATGTTAAAGGAAGTCAAGCAGCTAAACACAGAAAAAAAAAAATCAGATGGGTATGTTTACCTGGAATGAACAAGGGGGGAAAAGTTCTGGAGCAGCACAAAGGTCTACTCTTATAAACAACACGAGGTGTAATATTGTGGATATATAAGCATGACTTTCTCTCAGATGGTGTCTGGGGGCCAGGTGGACTGGAGCTGATGATTTAGAGAGGTTTAGTCTATGGAGGCTGAATAGGTCACACAGCGCAGGTAAATCACTATCAGATAAATGGAACCAGCCTCAAAACACTGACATCATCGCTGTAATGAGCTAATGGTCACATGATGTGCGCTAGAAAAAAATAACCTGTGTGTGTTTTTAGACAAAGCGCTTGACTGGATCATCTTGCTTTACCGTGGAACGGAAATGACCTGATGTGTGTGTGTTTTGTATTATTATAGTGTATGTGTGTGTGTATAGTGGCACATAGATAATGGCTTTCACAGAACGAGAAGCAAAAACACAGGAAATGGAGCAGTTTTCCAGACGCTTGCTCCATTCTGACTGATTCCATCGTTCAAAGCTTTCATCTCGCCGATAAACAGCAATAGAACAAGAAATATGGCCTCTTTAAAAACATTTTTAACGTTCTCATGATCTTCTCTCTCTGGAGAGCACATTTTAAATAGCCTAACCTTTTTTAGACCCCAACACATTTAAAGGCCATTTCAAGGAATATGTTGCATACAAAACAGAAAATTATTTACTCGCCCTCGTGTCGTTCCAAAGCCGTGTGACTTTCTTCTGTGGAAGACGTTTAGCAGAATGTTCATGCTTCTCTTTTGCATTAAAGGGTTAGTTCACCTAAAAATTCTGTCATTAATTACTCACACTCATGTCCTTCCAAACCCGTAAGAATTTCAATCATCTTCAGAACACAAATGATGATCTTTCTGATGAAATCTGAGAGATTTCTGTCCCTCCATTGACAGCTATGCAACTACCACTTTGACGCTTCAAAAAGTTCATAAAGAGATCGCTAAACTAATCCATATGATTTAAGTAGTTTAGTCTAAATTTTCTAAAGAGACTTGATTACTTTATTTGATGAACAGATTGAATTTAGGCTTTTATTCACATATAAACATTCATCAACTCACACATCAGTTGTGGTAAACAGAAATTTAAAGGATTAGTTCACTTTCAAATTGAATTTTCCTGATAAACCGCATTTTCGTATTCTTCAAAAAGTTTACGCTGTATGTACAGAAAAAAACTGAACTGGTGCCGCGTTCGTTTCGTAAATAGAATAGGGAAGGCGTAGGATATACAGCGTAAACTTTTTGAAGAATACGAAAATGCGGTTTTGGCGGAAGCACTTGGAAGGTGATCATTAGTTTATATAAAGCATATACATTTACATTTTTTTCGCTAATGACTGATCTTTTCGCTAGATAAGACCCTTATTCCTCGTCTGGTATCATTTAAAGCCCTTTGAAGCTGCACTGAAACTGTAATTTTGACCTTCAACCGTCTGGAGGCCATTAAAGTCCACTATAAGGAGAAAAATCCTGGAATGTTTTCATCAAAAACCTTCATTTCTTTTCGACTGAAGAAAGAAGGACATGAACATCTTGGATGACATTGGGGTGTGTCAATTTTCAGGAAAATTTTATTTGAAAGTGAATTAATCCTTTAAGCATGTTCGCTTAATGTGCGAGAACCAATGAGATTCATTCTTGTGTTACGCAGCTCGTTTGAACTTCCACAAGAGGTTTGTTCTCGTGCCTCAAGCAGGTTCAAATCAAACAGTTTGAAAGTAAAACATGCACAATTTTACACAGGAAATGATCAATAAAACCAAATAAAAATGGCACCATGACTGATCAGAATTTCACGTCTGCTACACTGTAAACCCTAATAAGTTGGCAGAACTTCCAAGTTTGGAAAAGGTTGGTCGAGCAAACAAGGGCTTTGGTTCAGAAGACTATGTTGCGCTAAATTTTGAAGATGTTTTTCCTGGAGTGGGTTTAGATCCAGCTGTTTTTTGGGGGGTAAGCCAGTTGCCTCAAATTTTTAAACCTTAAGTTATAAATAAGTCTTTCAATGCCACTGTACAGTCATTTTAAAGTGGTAAAACTACCTTAAAACCACTTAAACCCACAGCCTTTATTTACTTAATTGTTTTCTAAAATGTCAGCAACAGCAATACAATAACAGAGGCAAATGTTATTATAATAATCAAGAAATAATTCTTTTGCAGGCCATTTACAATCACACTTGTGTGTATATCTGCTTTTTCCAAAAGATCTGAATGCTGCTCATGCAATCAGAATCTAGAGTCAATATCTGAGTCTCTTTGTTCCTCTTCATTAAACTTGAACCTTCTCTTATCCACGTACACTGATGTCTAGATTCTCAGACGTGAATTCACCGTTTAACCACATCTGAAATGACGCACACTCATACAGCAGACCTGGAGCATCCTGTCTGGTTTATAGACACACACACACACTCCAACATCAGACCTTCCGAGTCCTCGTGCCAAGAGTGTGTTTGTGATATTAAAGAGTTCTACCATGGGACATAATAATACCAGAGTCTTTACACACATGTGTAAATATAACAGCAGAGCATTTTACACATGGGGGATCAGCAGACTTGTGTGTTTGTGATCATAAACTCTTGTACAGTATCCCACTGGTATATAACGTTTCCTGTGGCCCAATAAAGACGCACAACTTTTTATAAATACACTCTTAAAAATAAAGGATCCAAACGGGGGTTTCACAGCGATGCCAAAGAAGAACCACGTTTAACATTTTAAAAATTTAAAGAAACTTTTCCATCATAAAGAACCTTTTGTGCAAAGGAAAGGTTCCGTAAATATTAAAGGTTCTTCATGGAACCATATGCCAATAAAGAACCTTTACTTATACACACTTAAAAAGTAAAGGTTCTTTATTGGCACTCTTAAGACAAAATGGTTCTAAACTACCAGATTAGGAACCTTTTTTGGTGCTAAATAGAACCCTTTTATAAAAGTTCCATAAAGAACCGTGCTTTGAAAGTGCTATAATGGTGTTAATATGAACCAGTTTGTTTTCATTAATATTATGGTTTTTACCCATCTATCTACCCGGTCTTATACTACCTTGTAAATTTCATTAAAAATGTATACACATTTTATGAAGGATATCAAGTACCTGTTGAGAGCGTGTAGTTGGATGGTTGAGTTCCAAAAAAAAATACATTTTCAGATTTGAAAAACAAAATTGCAGGATATATATATATATATATATATATATATATATATATATATATATATATATATATATATATATATATATATATAACAACGTATAAAATGGATAGTTCTGGTCCTTGATTCTGATTGGTTGAGCCGTGTTCAAAGCTGCTGTTAATTACTCTATAAACATACACCTGTGACCTCATTACATCAGTATTACTGCACCACTGCAATAAATATTAAAATATTTTTTTATTGACTAAGCATTTTATAAAAGCAATAAGCCCCATGAAGCCGTGGTTTACAGTGAATTTAGTTTGTTTTGTTAGGCACAAACACAAAACACAAACTCTAACACAAATAACTGTTTTAGCATAAAATGGTTCTTCAGGAAGATATGGTTCTAAACAGAATGGTTACTTTCAGGGCTTGACATTAACTTTTTTGGCTCACCAGCCATCTTGGTTAGGTTAGGATTAGGGTTAGGTTTTGGTTTTTTCACTGGCCCCAATTTTGACCGATACCATGGGGAAAAACTGACATATATTATCTCATAATTTGGCAGCAGGTAAACTGCTGTCACTTTAAGAACTGATGCACGGATCCATTATACTGTTACACGTTTTCTTTCTCAACTGTTTACGTTCACTTAAAACAACTGACTGTGTTTATGTCAATACTCGCCAAGACCGGCATTTTGACATTATTTTGTGTATTTGACTGTTTAAGTGCAAAAAGCAGCGAAAACAAACTCAATTTAGTGCCGAGAGGCGGCTTTATGTGTGCGCACTTTGGGTGTGAGAACAAAATCTGCGGGAATGAGTAAAATTATGCCCAATATGTGCAATCCCACACCGAAATTCAAGCCCTGTAACCAACAATATTCATCCGGAGCAAATGAAACAAGTGAGCGAGGGGAGAAAGAGCAACTGGTATCATGTAGCCTATCTGTTCTGCGGAAAATTAGTATAGGAAGCGTTTCCAATATTTCAGTATCGATCGAATAATCAATATTTTTTTAGGAATACTACATTGCACTTAGTTTATTTTTTTTTTATTTCAGATGCCTTTTTATAAGACAACAATTAAAAAATGTAAAGTGGCTAGTAGGAGTGACCGCGTTACACGCCACTGCTGAAATTTGTCGGGTGTTAATGTCAATCCCTGGTTACTATGTATAAAAAAAAACATTTTTTTTTTAGAGTGTAGATAAATACATGCACAGACACGCACTTGCCAAGATACAAACTATGTGTTTGTTCTTCCAGACTTTGCAAAATGATTTTTTAAGGGGAATTTGTGCTTTGATTTTGCTAATGTAAACAATTGGATCCAGCTGTTTGATTCTAATGAGAGATGTGGAGAGAACATGTAATGGCACTTTGTCAACAGAGCTCGAGGGTCTGTGTGTTTTCTGGGGTGGATTACGCAAACAGCTATAGGAGGACACACAAATGTGAGTTCACAGAGAAGCTGTAGATGTGTATGATCCTAAAAATAAAGGTTCTTCAGTGGTTCTTTACAGCAGAACCATATATCTTATTGGGTTCTAGAGCAGCTTGGAGATTCTTCATACATATAGGATCTTCAGATCATCGTTTTGGTTTCTGGGTTCTTTTAAGTTTAACATGAACAACTGTTCACAACCCACATCAGTAACTGTATTTGATGTATTTAGATGGGAGAAAAAAGGTAACCATCAGGAACTGAAATGCCCAAATAGCTATTTGGCAATGCTATTGTGCACTAGTATGTGGCCTGAGTGATCTTTAACCAAACTTTGACCAGCTACTACAGGACTTGTGTTTTACAGCAAATGCACATTGCCATCACAAGTGTCCTGAGGTGCATCATCTCCACCTGGTGGTAAAGACTTGAAAAACACACTAGTGATCATCTTGAGAAGAGCTTCACTTGACTGTCTCTAGTGGCAGTATGTGTGCAACTTCCCAAAAATGACATTGAACTGAAGTGACCTCATTGACAGGTCATACAACTAGAACCAGGTTTGAACACTATGGTTACACAATTTTTTATTTTTTTTATAAATAAGAGTTTTGAAAAATGATTTGAAACATTTTCAATTTTGCCAGGCAATGCAACCATCTGACTGAAGGGTCCCAGGTTTCAGCTCTAAAGCAACTCCGATTCAAATCTCAGTATTTTGAAAAGTAATCAATTTCTCTCAGCTTTACCTGCGTAGGCAATGTGCTCAATTACCTGCTGTCAGCAGGTATGAAATCTCATGACTCAAATTTCATATACAGAGTAAAACGGGCACAGCAAGAATTCCTGTTTCAAAAGCATCAGTAACATTTTACAATAATAATGCATTAACAATGATCAGTGTTTAGTCTCTTAACAGTAGAAAAACTATTGTAAAAAAAAAATATTGTAATTAAAGTGTTCATTACCCTCATATCGTTCATTTACAAAAATTTATTGACCCTTAATTAACAAAAAAAACAAAAACAAAACACTACTCATCTTTGTTAGTTCATGCTAATGTAGTTCATGTTAGGGTAGTTTGGTAACCATTTTACTTCGTCAGTGTTAAGTAAATAACTTGACTGAAATAAAAACCCATAACTGAAATTAAACATTCATTCAAACAAAACACACAACACAAAAACTGAGAACCAGAGATGGAGTTGGGAACACTTTATTCTCTGTTAGGAGATTTCTGTACATCGAGGATCAAGTGCCACTTGAATTTCTTTAGGGTTTGTATAAATTTAAGCATGAGCACTATGCAAACATTGACAAAACATTAGCGATACAGGAAACAAACTACTCGAAGCTTGAGAGGAAGTTGAGCACAATCTGCTTGAGTTTTGTGTCAGAGGCCTCTGAAATCTTACCGTCAACCCTAAAAACACAAAGAGATAAGCACTTAGTTAAATTGATAGTGGTCATTTGTGTTAAAGCGATGGCTCAGGAACAAGGTGTTCCACTGGCATTTCTTACAAATGCAGAATTGCTAATGAAAACGTACCTGATGGCTGCGAGCAGATCCTGATGCTGGCTGAGGACATGTTGAAGGAAGGTTTTCTCAAATTTGGTGATCTTGCTAGGCTCCATCTTATCCAAGTGTCCTCTCACACCAGCGTAAATGACAGCCACCTGCTCCTCAATGGCCATTGGACCTTAAGACAAAACAGCATGGGAACATTAGACACAGATAGGTTGAGTGAATGTGTCCTATGCAGTAGGGGGCAATAGTGTACTTACAGTACTGGCCCTGCTTGAGCAGCTCTGTGAGTCGCACGCCTCGGTTGAGCAGCTGCTGTGTGGCGGCATCCAGATCAGAACCGAACTGGGCGAAAGCAGCCACCTCACGGTACTGAGCCAACTCCAGCTTCATGGTACCAGCCACCTGGAGAACCAACAGCCGGCGAGTTAGAACGTCCCCCTTTTCTTTCTTTTACTCAAACTAGGGCTGCATTTTTTTCCTGCAACATATATAGTGATCTGGTGCATTCCTGACTCCCCTATGACATCAATAGCTCTATTTGTAGAGTCACATTAGTCTATAAAATTGATAACCTCAAGCTTTTATTTTGGCAGGTTTCTTTCAAAAAAAAAAAATACATGCGTTGCCGGTTTTAAAGTAAAGTGTGGCACGCTTTGACAATCACGCTAAGCAATAATCGCAATTATAGTGCAGCCCTACTAGAAGCAAGCTTAAAATCATCATTGTGAGCCAAACTAGGACACAAAACAAACCTGCTTCATGGCTCTGGTCTGGGCAGCAGAGCCGACACGGGACACGGACAGACCCACGTTGATAGCGGGACGGATGCCCTTGTAGAACAACTCAGTCTCCAAGAAAATCTGCATGAAGAGATCGAGTAGATCAGCTTGTGTATCAAATCTTTGATTGTTCAGGATCTGCTTGTGCAATGACGCACCTGTCCGTCAGTGATGGAGATGACATTGGTGGGAATGTAAGCGGACACGTCTCCGGCCTGGGTCTCGATAACGGGCAGGGCGGTGAGGGATCCACCACCGAAGTTGTCGTTCATCTTGGCTGCTCTCTCCAGCAGACGGGAGTGCAGGTAGAAGACATCACCGGGGTAGGCCTCACGACCAGGGGGACGACGCAGCAGCAGGGACATTTGACGGTAGGCAACAGCCTGAAAGAGAGAGACAGCTCACATTTTCTGCATTCACACTCATCAGATACACATCAACTCCTGCAATACCATTAACCCCTATAAAGCCTACTGTATCATTTGATATGCACATTTCTAGGGCCTCTAAATCATCAACATGCTCAATAGGGATGCACATTACACCGGCCATCATATCAGTATTGGCCGATGTGCATTCATTTTTAGTGCATCGGCCAGATAAGAAAATTTGGCCGATATATTAAAGCCGATAAATAATGGATTTTTCCTACAGCTGAGACACTTCAGATGTGCACTGTCTGCCATGATGGTTTTGAATTGCTTGAAATATGATTGAAAATCACTTCAAAAAGGAAAATGCAGTTAAGTGCAACATGTACAGCACAAGTCTGTCATAAGCTACATATAATGAAAACATAATTGTGTGTTTGGGACATGGCTTTTAATGGTGAAGCTTGTTTTTGTAAATCAGGCTCTCAAAAAATATATAATTTTTTAGATTTGCCAACATATCGGTAATCGGCTTTCGAATATAAAGAATTATCAGGTATCGGCCAAAACGTTCATAGTGTATCCCTAATGCTCAACTTTGCTGAAAAACCTGTTGTACACAAACTACTACATGCCTTCTGTTGTATAATAGTTCATACTTTAGAAAGTAAAAGGCCTTCAGATTGTGGTTTGTGTCTCTTTACTCCGAAATCTTTACTGACTTTTATAAAGTAAACAAGAATAACATTGTTCGTAATATTTCAAGATGAACAATTACTGGACTGAAGCAACTTGGATTTAATTTATATATCATGGTTTTAGAAAAATTGTTCAAATATGCGCATATGATACATAAGGCTTTTGAGGAACATTTGTCTCATTCAGCAATGTTTTAAATGCATTACACTAGTTTTGATCAAAAAAAAAAAAAAAAAAAAAAAATCTAAGCAAGCCGTTTGAATGTGAGCTCCATTATTCTCACTATATCAGACTATGAGCCATAACCTGATGTACAAGGTACTCAATCACATATGCAAACTTGCGCAAGACTGCAGCTTTAATAGTTTAACACTATGTCAGCATCTGTGGTGCTTTATATAAAAAAAATAAAAAAAATAAATAAATAAAAAAAAATGCTACGCTGTTTTAGTAGTATTTGGAGTTTGCCACATCAGCTTCACAGGCTATTTTCATTGAAAATACAGATACATTAGAACTTAATACATCTATTAAAAAAAAATAATAATAATAAAAAAATAAAAAAAATGGAAACTGTAAAGGTCCATATGTCTTACAAAATAAGCCCTCAGGTTTGTCCTGATAATAGTCTGTCTCATGACATAAAAAAAAAAAAAAAAAAAAAAAATGGGGCATGCATTTTATTAACAAGATGGTGCTACAATATTGGCATTTTGGTGCTTCCTCACCCTTCAATAAATGTCCATGGTTTAATCTAGTGTGGCCTATGAGACACCTTGTATGCACAACTTGGTCACGTCTGGATTCAAAGGTGTAAATGCAACTGCAGCTTTAGTGCCAAGTTCTCACCTGTTTGGAGAGATCATCGTAGATGATCAGGGCGTGTTTGCCGTTGTCTCTGAAGTACTCGCCCATGGAGCAGCCAGAGTATGGAGCCAGGTACTGCAGGGGAGCGGCGTCGGACGCAGTAGCAGACACCACGATGGTGTATTTCATGGCATCAGTGTCTGTCAGCCTCTTCACCAGCTGGGCCACGGTGGATCTCTTCTGACCGATGGCCACGTAGATGCAGTACAGCTTCTTTTTCTCTTCAGTGCCTTCATTGAAACGCTTCTGGTTGATGATGGTGTCGATGGCAATGGCAGTTTTGCTGGGATAAACAAATTTAAAACGGATGATTGAGCCAAAATTGGCTCAAATGAAGCAAGCAATGCCAGTGTTTACATTTACCAAGTCCAGCACTTACCCAGTCTGTCTGTCACCAATGATCAGCTCTCTCTGGCCACGGCCAATGGGCACCAGACTGTCCACGGCTTTGATGCCGGTCTGCATGGGCTCTCTCACGGAGATGCGAGGGATGATGCCAGGGGCCTTCAGACCCACACGCCTACGTTCCTTAGAGCCCAAGGGTCCCTTGGAGGAGAAAAAAAAAAAAAAATAGATTATTTGACTCTAAAAAGAAGAATTCTGACAACTGGAATCAATAAAAAAAAGGAAGGAACTACAACTATGCAAGTGTCCAATTGGTGGTCAGACCTTGCCATCAATGGGGTTTCCCAGAGCGTCCACAACACGGCCGAGCAGCTCCTCTCCGACAGGAACATCCACGATAGCTCCTGTTCTCTTGACGATGTCACCCTCCTTGATGAGTTTGTCGTTACCGAACACCACAACACCAACGTTATCAGGCTCCAAGTTCAGAGACATTCCCTGAGAGGAGAAGCAAAGGAGTCTTGATGTAAAAGCAGTTATCCAAGAATACTGAGACCGAATTACTTATTACTTAATTAAAACTAAATATTGAAATAATGTAAATATTGATTTAACTAGTCAAATCATTGCAGTATAAATAACTAAAAATTAAGTTACACCATTTTTTTTTTAGTCCGACTGTATATACACTACACTAATACAATTTTATTTAAATGCCATATTTAAATTTATACTATAGACTTTTAATTTAAATAATTAACTAGTCAGAGTATTAACATACTAAAATATGTGACACTTAAATATTCAAACATGAAAAAAAAAATTAAAATAAAACTTCAAATTTGACATTTGATAAATAAAAAAAAAATTAAAACATTTTTTAAAAAGTGGGCGTGTCTATACTTAAAGGTGCAATATGTAAGATTCGTCTTTGGTGTTTCCATTTGGTGTTTTCAACAAAATAAAACCGGAAACAGAGGGTAACGCGGGTATGACGCAATTGACAGGCGACTCCTCACACGTCCCGGAGCCTTGATTAAAATAGCAATTTTCTCTCGATTTACAAATATTTGGAAACATTTGGAATATTGCAAGTACTCAAATGAACAATATATGACACTGGCCTAGTGGTTTTTGGATATTTTAATGCAAAATTCTTACATATTGCACCTTTAAAAGGAAGTGTTCACCCAAAAGAGAAAATTTGTCATTTACCCTCAAGTTGTTCCAAACCTGTATGAATTTCCTCCTCCTGCTGAACACAAAAGATGATATTTTGAAGAACAAGGGTAACCAAACAGTTGATGGATTGACTTGCATAGTATGGTGGGGAAATACTATGGAATTGTTTGGTTACAGACATTCTTCAAAATATCTTTTGTGTTCAACAGAAGAAAGAAAATCATACAGGTTTGGATCCATTTGAGAATGAGTAAGTGACAATTTGTTTTTGGGTGAACTATCCCTTTAAGAGCACCATCATCTTGAAGCATCTGGAGTCCTTGAAGGCTCAGCCACGACCTCACGACCCCCGTCTCACTCACCTTCAGACCAGAGGAGAATTCCACCATCTCTTCGGCCTGCACGTTCCTCAGCCCATACACACGAGCGATACCGTCACCGATGGACAGCACACGGCCGGTCTCCTCCAGATCCGCACTAGTATCGGCTCCAAGAATCTTCTCCTCCAGAATGCTGGACACCTCCGCTGTGCCTGGAAAACAATGCTTGATAAATGAATACAACAATACCAGAGCAAAAACCCCACCTAAATGACCCAAGTGCACCATGAAAAACATTTAATAACCTGTCTTCTGCAGCCACGGTCTGGCAGTGTGCAGGTTCTTTGCTCCAACACATGCAGCAGCAACATTCTTGGAAACCTGCAATTGCAAAAATATTGTTATAATCCTATAATGATAGTGTTAATAATAAACAGTTTCAGATTCAACCATAGAAATCCAAGCATGTTGCTTGAGAGCCCTTGACCTTCATGTGCCATCAACAACCACGTCATTGCACCTAAATCTTTCAACAGTGTAACAGCTACATATACCAAATCAAAAGTGTGTATAACCTCTCATTTGCAAAGATAATGCGCTCACTAATGCGACACAAAGCACTACGACATCATTCAAACGTACGCCTAAATAAAGAGTTAGTGCAAAAAATGGTTATATATGAATGCACTAAAGCATTAAGCACTAAAATACTCCAAATAAACTTATGTACATAGTAAAGCTACTGACAGCTGATCTGTCACAAACCCAAGCAGCATTTCCTGACCTTCAATTGGGAAAGTCATTCATTGATCACAACCTCGCTGAACATGCATTTGAAACTATTTATAACGTATATATGCACTTTTAAAACAGGTAGATTTGGTTCCCTAAAAGCACAAGCTGTAGTTTAATACTAAAAACTAATAAAACTAAATCAAACGCAGCATACGCAGGCCCTTCATACTGCAAGATGGCGACGCGCAGCCTCACGCCATTTACAAGCGCTGACATTCACCGGCTCGGTGTTGAAGGCGAGTTAAAACGCCACAAAAAGAGACTTACGAATCCGGCACGTCTGGGCAAAGTGCGGGCCAGAGCCGCCGCAACGCGAACGGAGAGCATGATTATTGATAGTTTGTGTAGCGGGAGTTCGAGTGTATGTCCTCCTGCAGCGGCCGGCTGGAGCGCGAGGAGCTGAGTGAAGGAAATGGAGGTCGCGAGCACAGCTCATATAGGAAAGGTCAACAACAGACCCGGATGTAGTTCCTTGAGACGACGCGAGAGATTTTTGTTCTTATATATTATAACATATAAAGTCAAGGTTATGTCAGTTAAACTGTGTTTGTGTTGATTTGATACATTTACATTTATGCATTTAGCAGACGAGTTTATCCAAAGCAAAAGAAAACAAAAGCTCATATTTTTACGAACGATTTCTTCTTTTCAAATTTTAAGAAAAACTTCTTAATAGACAAATTATTTATGTTATTTAATTTAAAATTTGAAAAAAAGGGGAAAATTAAATTATTTAATTTTAATTCCTTGTATGAAAAATTATATCTGCACTGTAGATTTATCTGTGTTTTGAGGAATAAAACAAATGTCAGAATTATATTTACATACTGTTAACGCTTTTGTGATAACAATAAATGGTTATTAATCTTTAAAAATGACTAAACTTAAATTTTTTTAGGAATGTTGTTGTAAAAAATTAGTCCTTCTGTGCTAGTCTTGACGTTTTGAACATTTTTCTTTTAATAATAATTTTAATAAATTTACACAATACTATGATTTATATAATAAATGGCTTGATAATAAATGTATGATTCATAATTATTTTATTTTTTTACCACGTCAGTTTGTTAAAGCTCGCTGTATATTTGGGCGGTGCTTCAGCGTCTCAGAATCTCATTGGCCAGTTTGTCATTCGGGCAGCCAATGAGAAACGCGCATTGAGACACCGGAACAAGAAGAACAAAAACAGTGGCGGGATTTTACTTTCGGGTTCTGAAGTTTATATCAAGTAAATTTGACACTAAATTAGTGGAAATATGTGCGAGAAAATCAACATTGTGAGTTAATGTCATTGTAGAATTCACTAGAAAACTAATATATACACATCTTGAATACGATGTAATTCGCTTTACCAAATGCGTAAACGTTCACAGTGTTTATCTGTCCTAAATACACTTACTAATTATACTATATGCATTCACTTTGATTTTAATACATTTTTTATGTCTGATATGGCACGTCTTATACAACACGTCCTTGTGTGGTCGATTAAAACAAAACAAAAACAAATAATAAGAAGTTTTTTGGACTTGCAATACCATGGTATCCTTTGTACCTTGAAATACAATGTAAATACCATAGTAAATGTATATAATAATAATGTTATTTGTGTTATCATTTTGGCACAATTTATTGCAATAAATGTTGATTATTGAATCTCATTTGCTTGTACCATTTACTGTGCATTTGCATGTAATTGCAGGTGACCCAGTGGCTCAGGAAGGTGTTCGGGCAGCAGCCGGTACCAGAGTTTGAGGTGAACACGCGCACAGTGGAGATTCTGTATCAGCTGGCGGAGAGCAGTGAGCTGAGATGCAGAGAGGTTGAGCTGCTCATCGAGGACCACGAGCAGAAAACAGAAGAGTACAGCAGTGATGGTGAGACTCTAGGATAGTCACTTTGCCAAGTGCATAAGTGTTCTGTAAATGTACATATTAGGTTGTGGAATAAATGATTTTCGAGTCTTGTTTTCATGCTGAGCTGGGGCTGCTGGTCCATGACTTTCATTGTGGTCTGTGACAGGAGCCCATCTGCAGGAAGTGCTTCTCCAGGGAGTTGGACTTCAGCTTGGAGGACTTTCCAAACCCACGGTGGACCTGCTGTCGGTGCTGGAGGGCACCGCTGAAGTGCTTAAAATCAAAGACACATCACTTGGGAGGTAAAATAACATGTTACTTCATAAATGCATCATACACTTGTTCCTGGGGTAACATGCATGGTGACAACATTACTATAAAATACCCCAACCATAAACGAGCAGAGAAAATCAATTGGTTTAAAATGTTGTTGTTCAAGAACCTACCTGAACCTAATCTTAAAGTGCCCCTATTATGCTTTTTCAGATATTACCTTTCATGCAGTGTGTAATATAGCTGTTTGTGAATGTAAAAGGCCTGCAAAGTTTTAAAGATCAAAGCACACAAGAAATAAAGTTATTGTCTTCCAAAAGAAAGAACTGATTCTGAGCAATTCCAGTCACACTTCCTGTTACACACCTGCGTAACCATGTAACAAACTCTTCACACTCTTGGGTCGCCAGCTACATGCCAGCAATCAATAAACTGACCAATGACGTGTTGGAGGCAGAGAAAACGGACCGGAAGTTGCAGCGGGAACTTTCTGCTGTTAGGAAGAAAATGACTTCCTCAGTTGTTCTTCGGAAAAAACATCAGGAGTAAGAAAACACGAGAGATAATTAATGCATTTTACTTTGCTGTTCTTTGTTTGTTAATTTTTGCAAAAATTTTAATGATTTGGTTGGAAAGTTTCTTACCTGTTATGAATTTAACTGCTACTGTTATTTATTCAGCCTTCTTAAGTCCTCTTACTGTGTGAGGGACCCCCATCCTAAAATTTTAAGAGGCTAAAATCTTTTATCCTGAAATCCTAAAATCTTTTATAAACACCCAATTGATACACTGAAAAATTAATATTATAAATCTAAAATTAGTTTCTATTAAGTTACATTTTATATATATATATATGAATCTAATTTTTATTTATTTGAATCAAATTTAATCTATTTAATAGATTAATAACTTTTTTATTTTAATCACTTATTTATTTCAATCTTATTGAAGCTCGTTTCCACCACTGAATAAAAAATAAAAAAGATAACTGTGACGTTTTATCTCACAATTCAGACTTTTTTCTGGCAATTGTGTGATTAAAAACTCGCAATTGCGAGTTATATGGTCAGAATTGTGATATATAAACTTGCAATTATGAGAAAAAAGTCAGAATTGCGAGATATAAATTTGCAATAGCAAGAAAATAGTCAGAATTGTGAGATATAAATTTGCAATAGCAAGAAAATAGTCAGACTTGTGATATAAACTCGCAATTATGAGGAAAAAAAGCTAAATTGCGAGATGTAAATTTGCATTTACAAGAAAATAGTCAGAATTGCGAGATATGAATTCACATTTACGAGAAAAAAGTCAAAAAGGTAATTGCGACTTTTTATCTCACAATTCTGACTTTTTTCTAGCAATTGTGTGATTAAAAACTCGCAATTGCGAGTTATATGGTCAGAATTGATATATAAACTCGCAATTATGAGAAAAAAGTCAGAATTGTGAGATATAAATTTACAGTTGCACAAAAAAGTCAGAATTGTGAGATATAAATTTGCAATAGCAAGAAAATTGTCAGAATTGTGATATAAACTCGCAATTATGAGGGGAAAAAAGCTAAATTGCGAGATGTAAACTTGCATTTACAAGAAAATAGTCAGAATTGCGAGATATGAATTCGCATTTACGAGAAAAAAGTCAAAAAGGTAATTGCAACTTTTTATCTCACAATTCAGACTTTTTTCTAGCAATTGTGTGATTAAAAACTCGCAATTGCGAGTTATATGGTCAGAACTGTGATATATAAACTCACAATTATGAGAAATAAAGTCAGAATTGCAAGATATAAATTTGCAATTGCATGAAAAAGTCAGAATTGCGAGAAATATATTCGTAATTGTGAGAAAATAGTCAGTATTGCGAGATATAAACTCGCATTTATGAGAAAAAAATTCAAAATTGTGAGAGAAAAAGTCCAAATTATCTTTTCAATTTTTTTATTCCGTGGCAGAAACAAGGTTCCATACAATCTAAATTATTTATTTACTTCTTTATTTTAATCCTATTATTTGTTTATTTATTTATTTATTTTTATACAGTTTTTCTATAGACTTTTCCACGCACCCCCTGTCACATGCAGCTGTAATTGCTGTCCCAGACCCCAGTTTAGAAACCCCTGATCTAAAACTAAAACTAACGTTTGGGTATAAAACTGTTTTTCAGTGATTTGATGAAGATCACACATATACAGCAGGTGGAAGCAGCTACAGCGGAGGAGAGGCTTCTTAACATGGACTTCATGAAGAATAAATCCAGAGATCTCACTTGCAGGAATAAGATTGCACAGGTTTGTGTCACCTTTTTTCTTAATACTGTATCCAGTCATCAATTTATATTATACAAACAGAGACTGTGCTTTTGTGACAGGAAAAGCTGGACTCACGGCAGATGGAAGATTCTTTTACCCATCAGGCCATCCTGCAGTTATCCGAGGTAAACTACCCTACTGATTTACCAGATCACAGATCAACAAAGATGTTTGTAATAACATGCAATTCTGACACGATCATAAAGTCGTTCTATGTTTTCTGGATGTTTTTGTGCACACCTAATATGGTGTATAACTAGTCTGTTATGATGTACAGTAAATGGCATGTAAGGATTTATTTTAAAAAGGCTATATTATGCCCTTTTACAAAGTCTTGATTTTGTTTTTGGGGTCTACTAGAACAGGTTTTCATGCTTGAATGTTCAAAAAACACATTATTTTTCTCATATTCTCCATTGTTGCAGCTCCTCTCTTCCCACTTTGTCAGTAACACTCTGTTTAGTTCCTGTCTCTATGAAACCCCTCCCTCTGAGAAGCACATTGTGCTCTGATTGGCTGACTGGATCAGGGTCCATGGGATATGGGTCCTCTTTAAATTTAATGAACATGCACTGAAACAGCACTTCATCTTACTGGATGGTATGAAAGTTGTTTTCTCGCTATTTTTTTCTATAATTAGAAAATTGCTGCGCTGAAAGAAGAAACACTACCTTTGAAGAAGAAACTAGAGCCGTATAGTGATTTGAGCCCTGTAAGTACATTCATATGAAGATGTTCCTTTTTTCAACCGTTATTGATAATGGCATGAACAAGCACCAAATGGTTTTGTTGTTTGATGTGTGGAGTGGGTAATAAATATTCATTTTTATCATGCACAGTATGTAGGGCACATTTCAATAAAATAATCACATCTTCATTATTACAAATCATTACTAATTGTTTTAAAATTCTAATCATTGATCCTTTATCCATTTTCTCAGTTTTTATTACTGTTGTATTTTTTCAGAGTCCAGCTCTTGCACGGGTGAAAATCGAGGAAGCTAAACGAGAGCTGGTAATTTTTAATTCACAATTTTATTTATTTATAATTATTATTATTTATTTTATTGTGATATATATATATATATATATATATATATATATATATATATATTTAATTTGTTATTTAATTAATTTAATATTTGATATTTTCTTCTATTTTACAGATGTTTTTATTATTGTTTTATGTATATATGCTTTGGCAATATTGTATTATTTACAGTCATGCCAATAAAGCCATTTTGAATTTGAATTTATATACATATATACATATTTACACACACATATACACACACACGCACATACACACTTTTGGGACGCCTGCCTTTACGTGCACATGACATTACAGCTTCAACTCTTCTGGGAATGCTTTCCACAAGGTTTAGGAGTGTGTTTATGGGAATTTTTGACCATTCTTCTAGAAGATATATATATATATATATATATATATATATATATATATATATATATTGTTAAGAATAGTAATTTGCATTACATTATTTTTTCCAAAGGCTGCCTTGGATGCCCAGCTGGAGCAGAAAGTGGACTTCATGAACACTTTATGTAGATAACTTTAAATATCTAATAAAACATTAAGTGTGTTAATAAATGTAATTCATATGACTTCTAACTTGTGCAATTTGTAATAAACGCAATTCCTCTCCAAAACTCATGGTGGTGCCTTTTATTTTTCTCGACCCCAGCGTAGCGGAAATGACGCCTACACATTTGTTCCAGCGACGGCTAGTGGGGACATTTTAAATTAGCAAACTGTGCTAAAGCGGTCGGAAAGTCGGGAGCATATAGCAGTTATTCCATAAAATTTCAATTACCTCCATATTTCCCCCATGAATATGGTAATACAGACTGAGATGTTACAGAGGACACACACATGAGGACAGATTTGAAGCAGGTAAGCTGCTGTCGTCAGTTATTGCCGCGCTCTCATCACTGCGCCCTTCCATTTTGATCCTGTGCTGCAGTTTTGACCCAAACCTACTCTCACTTTAATAACTGCATGCTTTTATACATGCATATATGCATGCGTGCTGTCTTCACTCAGCGTGCAAATGTACCGGTTAACGCGCAGTAGTTGAACAACTTCCAGACCGAATGTGTTGCAGCAACATGTCGCAGGATGAGTGTTTGTGCTGCAGTGTCTTTGAGGCGATTTTACTTTTTAGTGCTCTTTCTCTGAGGATTCAAGTGCGGTATTCCGTCCGATTATTTACCAGCTGCATTGAAATGCATGCACGCGCTGCGTTTTATGAACTGATTCTGGGGAAATTTGAAAGAAGCGTTGATGTGGATTACTTGCAAATAAGCTCTTGTAACACTACGGGCTGATAAACGCGCTGTTACATGCGCCATTAACGGCAACGCAGTGCGATATGATCAGAGCGCGCGCGATATTCATACATCATGCATTGGCGATGCCTGTCTGATAGAGCGCGTGAACCGTGTCGCGCGCGGTTCGTGTTTCAGGGTGGCTGCGCGAACGCGAAGAACTAGTAATGTTATGGAAACTCGTATAACAATTACCATGGTAACCACAAAATACAACAGTTGTTGCTGCTGTGATTGCTGTTTTAATGAATCTGGGATCTCCTTCAGACAGTGTAAGAAACTCGTGGAATCGTGCTTTTACTTTGATTTCTTCTTTTGATAGTTGACTTTGGTATTTACAGTCATTCTGCTACAGTTTTTATTGTTGTAATTCACGTCCTATATTGAAATACGATCTGTGGCAGTCAGTGCATGTTAAACACCTGCTTGGAATAGCATATAATACATATATTATATTTGGTTTAAAGTAATAAGAAAATGTCCAGCTTTTGCATATACGACATGTATATTCAAAAATATTACCTAAGGAAAAAAAAATGTATGATTTGTTTGTGTATATGTATATTATGTATATGTATACGTTTGTGTGTGTATATGTATGCACATATGTGTGTGTGTGTGTGTGTGTGTGTGTGTGTGTGTGTGTATATATATATATATATATATATATATATATATATATATATATATATATATATATATATATATATATACACACATAAGTATTTTAGTGCTGTCAAATTGATTAATCACATCTAACAAAAGTTCGCAAATATATACACTGTATATGTATAAGTGTGTGTATATATATGTATACGTGTGTGTGTGTGTGTGTGTGTGTATATATATATATATATATATATATATATATATATATATATAATATTATACACACAGACATAAAATATTATATTAAAATATAAAACGCATATTTTAAGGCTTGTACTGTGCCTTGAGATGTTTGTCTTTAAAAAAAAAAAAAAAAAAAAAAAAAAAAATATATATATATATATATATATATATATATATATATATATATATATATATATATATATATATATATATATAAAATATAGGTTGAAAATTACCATTTTAAAATTCTCTCGTTTTTCATGATATATAAGGTAGGGTCTACAAACACACACAAACATTATATATGCTATATGCTTGTGTATATATATATATATATATATATATATATATATATATATATATAAAATAACATTACACAAGCATATATAATGTTTGTGTGTGTTTGTAGACCTTTTGTTTGTAGAAGTGCTCTTTGTGCGGTCCGTCTAAAAATAATTTTTAAAATGACAATCCCTATGTGCAAGTTCGTACATTGTGTCTGAGGCCTCTCTAAACACTTGATCGCAGCAAAAATTTCTTTGTGGTCATTAAGTTTTGAAACCGTTTCAAGGCCACGCTGTTGTGAAATGCAGCATTGAGCACTGGAGTCGGGTGACATGTAGAAAAGTTGATGAGCTTCACTGGTGCGTGATAGTTCAGCGTTCTGGATGATTACCCGAAACACCTGGACCTCAGTCCTGGATAAATACTCGAGTCAAATTTTATTTATATAGAGCTTTATACAATACAGGTTGTCAAAGCAGTGTCAAGGCAAGTGAGAAACTGAACTAACCGTGCAATCAGATATTTGTCGGCTGTAATATTGACACAGTTGCTGTTTTCCAGGTCAGCCGCCCCTGTTTATCGCCTAGCAACTGCTACTTCAGAGACGCCGCCCCTGGCCCCGCCCTCCAGAGATGACTGATGCCCAGAAGGCCAACGAGCTCCCTGAATGCCCCACAGAGGGCGGGGCCACAGCAGAGGAGCAGGACATGCCCCTGAGGCAGGAAACCACGCCCACTAGCTCTCCACCTTGTGATGAGCCAATCAGCTCGCAGAGTCCTGACAAAGAGCCAGCCCCTGGCCTGCTCTCCATGCCGTGCTTACTGAAGGAGCTTCATAGAGACTCCGCCCCTGGGCAGCCGCAGGAAACGGATCCGCCTCCGACCGCCACCCAGTCCTGCCCGCAGGAAGACAGCGATTCTTCCGTCTGCCTGCGGTCGCCTTCCTCTTCCGGTCACCTCGGAGACTCCGACACGCTTTCGTCGGCGGAGGAAGTGGCCACGCCCGCCCAGACGGCCGGCAGGAAGTCGCGGCGCTCGCATTCAGAGAGCGATACATCCTCCGTCGCCATGGCGGCCAAGAAGAACCGTTGCCAGGAGAAGCAGGTGAACGGGCGCGTCCGCGTCAGAGGGCCGCGCAGCCAGCGGCAGAAGCAGCGCATGCGACAGCTGCGGCAGAAGCGGGAGGCGGCGGCGAGACGTAAACCCGACGTGCTTCAGGACAGCAGCACCAGCGACAGCGACATCACAGCCCACTCTTCATCATCCTCGCCACTAACGGCCTCGTCCGACAACGAGGGAGAGACAATCAACTCTCACGCACCAGGTAACTGCACAAACACACACACAGCATTTTGTCTTGAAGATCAGAGCGAACTGGCGGTAACAGCCTGTCCTGAACAAATCGATTCATTGATGCATCATGATTCGTTGATCCACAAATATTTAATATTTTTATTCAACAAACAATATGACTTATGTGAAGTGTTTGACAATCAGTTGAAGGGTTTTTAAGTTTTATTTTTACAATTTGATACAATAATCATTCAACAGTTCAATAAATAAGTTAATATTGTTACATTTTAGACACAATATTGTCAACTTTGCCAATGAAAATGTTATCAATAAAGCCGGAGCAACTGTTGTGCGTGTCCGAGCAACACACAGCTGTGCTTAGTTTCGAAATGAATCTGCATTTTGAGCAAATCAATCGGGTGAACCAGTGATTCAATGGTCCATTCATAAAAAGAGCCATTTACTTAAAGGGTTAGTTCACCCAAAAATGAAAATAATGTAATTTATTACTCACCCTCATGCCGTTCCACACCCGTAAGACATTTGTTAATCTTCGGAACACAAATTAAGATATTTTTGTTGAAATCCGATGGCTCAGTGAGGCCTGCATAGCCAGCAATGACATTTCCTCTCTCAAGATCCATTAATGTACTAAACACATATTTAAATCAGTTCCTGTGAGTACAGTGGTTCAATATTAATATTATAAAGTGATGAGAATATTTTTGGTGCGCCAAAAAAACCCACAAAATAACGACTTATTTAGTGATGGCCGATTTCAAAACACTGCTTCAGGAAGATTCGGAGCATAATGAATCTTTTGTGTTGAATCAGCAGTTCGGAGCGCCAAAGTCATGTGATTTCCGCAGTTTGGCGGTTTGACACGCAATCCGAACCATGATTCGACATGTTGATTCATAACACTCCGAAACTTCCTGAAGCAGTGTTTTGAAATCGGCCATCACTAAATAAGTCGTTATTTTGTTTTTTTGGCGCACCAAAAATATTCTCGTCACTTTATAATATTAATATTGAACCACTGTACTCACATTAACTGATTTAATGTTTTTAGTACATTAATGGATCTTGAGAGAGGAAATGTCATTGCTCCCTATGCAGGCCTCACGGAGCCATCGGATTTAATCTAAAATATCTTAATTTGTGTTCCAAAGGTCTTACGGGTGTAGAACGACATGAGGGTGAGTAATTATTGAGATTATTTTCATTTTTGGGTGAACTAACCCTGTAATTCCTAAATGAATCAGCTGTTTGAATGAATCAAATGAATGAATGACTCAGTGACTTATTCATTAAGACATTTACCGCCATCTGCTGACAGTTTTGGTTTCTTATTTAGAGCATAATTTCATTAAAAATTATTTCATATTTCCATATTAATAAAAAAAAAACCCATTAGGTATAGTTCACCCAAAAATGAAAATTTTGTGTAATAAATTCTATGTTAATCAGTGAGAGAATTTCTTTCTTTCTAAAGCTATTTTTTCTAATGATATTTGATGCTTTTCTCGTTTAACACAATAATGACTTTAAATTATCTTTTGGGGATAATTTCTCAGCCAAATTTAATGTGTGTTAAATTTGTGATTTAATTTGATTTAAAAATTGACAGCCCTAATATAGATGAGCATATTTATTGATTACAAATTTTATTAAAAATAAAATAAATTGTTAGCAATTATCATTATTAACAACAATAATACCACTTAATGGCTGTTAAGTATTACATTTTTTGTAACTCTAAATGTATCATTTTGTAATTATGATATTTTTTTTATTTAGGGCTGTCAAACGATTAATCGCATACAAAATAAAAGTTTGAGTTTGCATAATATGTGTGTGCTGTGTAATTAATATGTATATATAAATATATAAATTAATGTATATATTTAAGAAATGTTATTTATGTACAAAATATTTATTTATATATTACATAAAAATATAAATAAGTATACATGTAAATATTTCTCAAATATATATTTATATGAATGTTTGTGTATGTGTGTGTGTGTGTGTATATATATATATATATATATATATATATATATATATATATATATATATATATATATATATATATATATATATATATATATATATATATATATATATATATATATATATATATATAAATAAAATTACACACAGTACACCCACATATATTAGGCAAACTCAAACATTTATTTTGTATGCGATTAATTGTTTGACAGCCCTATTATTATTATTATTATTATTATTATTAATGTTGATAAAAAAAGAAATCATTACTTATCTGACCATCTCCAAAAACTCATTTTAACCGATTACTGTAAAATAATTATGAATTATTTTTACTTCTGTTTGTGGATGTTTTATAGTATGGTTTTATGCAAAATCTTTACACAGAATTTTGCAGCGAGTTCTGTAAACTCATTAAAGATTTGCAACTGCACTGTTGCTGAAAATTGAGATGCATCGAGAATCGTTTTGGAATCAGGTTGTGACTCTGAATGGAAACTGAATCGTGAGGTGCCTGAAGATTCCCACCTCTAGTCCTGAAACGAACACCTGCAGTGAAGCCATGTTGACGTTTCATTCTTTCATGCATTGTCTGGTGCATGTTGACCGAATGACAGAACGGTTGAATAAATCCACACACACGGCAAAAGTCTCATAGGTCAGGCAAATCACACACCAGTTCCAAACCAACACATGAAGGATCTTCTGCACCCTTCAGGGTGTGTTTTCTGTGCATGCATGTTGAATGACCTCATATGCAAAGCCCCAGGTGAGGAACATTTTTCCAGTATCAGAATTCTGACCTTACACTGACCGCTGTCAATACTAGTGACCAGCCAGAATGACCCACTAACTCTGGCTAGCCTTTGAAATCCAAGGTCATTTATAACAAAATGCACAATTTCTAATTTGGGTCACTTTTTTTTGTTAGTTTGATAGTCTGATGCTGCTGCTGCTTACCATTGCTGCGGACAAATATTCAAGCTCTAGAAATGAACTAAAATAGCAATTATGCTCAATGTCATGTTTGCAATGAGAGTATAATTCAAGTATATTTATGATCGACAGTGCTGATGCATGACATGCCACCATTTTAACATGCCGTTTCAGTGGAGGGAAATTATACCAGGTTTTGGGTGAAAGTTTGTAAATTAGATTAGAACATCACAAGATTTTCTTTGTGTCTTTTTGTCTTTTAGTTGTCTCAGTTGTTTTTGTGTCCTATATCTGGCTTGTGTGTGTAATGTGTCTACAGTTTTCTTTTTCTTTTTTTTTTTTTTTCATTAATCCTTACACGTTTTCTGCATAGTACTTCTTAATTAGGATATACATTTTGTCCAAAGCACTACAGGTAGCAAGTTAGCAACAGTTCCTCATGGGGCCACCAGGAGGTGTTTGCCTTTCTTTCTGGGGGCCACATTGATGGCAAGGCAGGAGTTTAATCTCAGTATATGTGATTGTTTGTAGACCCTACCTCAACTTTTATATTATATTATATTATCTCTCTGATTTTTATTAAATTAGTGCAGTTTGAAGCTTCCAAAATTGACAATTTCCATTTTCTATTTTAGCAACATTTTTAAAAGCCAATGCATTTGCAGCAGTTTTATCAATTTTAAGTGATAAATTTTCATATTTTCCATTTCAGCTTTCATTTTCATTTATTTTAATAATTTTGCTATATGCTTTTATCTTATTTTTATATACATCTTTAATTGTTTTAGATTTAGTCATTTTAGTACTTAAATTTTTATATATATATAAAATATGGTATTTTATTGCAGCTTTTTCAATTAAAATATATGTTTGTTAAAAATAACAACAATGGTTTGCAGATGCAAAGTTTCAAAGCCCCCCCCCAATTTATACATCTAAGCTTATAAACTTTATAACGCATTCACCACCTTAAGAAATTGAAAAATTGCACATCAGTTAATCTGCTTTGAGCAACATTCATGTTATGATATAACTTGTGAGGTCTGTGGTCGTTTTGTGTAATGTTATTTATACTATTTGTATGAATATTGAATATCTCTCAGGGCAGCATTTAGCCACTCATTTACTCTAATATATGACTCTGAAGCCCGGGTATACTTCATTTTTTACCCGTATATGCACAACGCACAGCCTTGTAAAGTATACTTCATTCGACTCGTACGCATGCACATGTGTTCAAAGCATGTGCAGTTTTGAGCAATCTCTCGCTACGAGTTAAAACCCATGTAAATATATTTCTATTCTTTCATGCTAGATTCATCTATATAGACCTCCATTGTTGCTGTAGCTCGTATGCTTTCCGGTCTGTTTTATGCAGTTTTTCTTTGACTACCTTGTGAATCGACGCCCCCAGGGCACGGTTGCCACCTTGTGAATAAACTAATTAATGCAAAAAAATTTTAAATGCACATGCGCAACCTGTGCTTACAAGTATGCGATGTTACAAAAACCCAATGGTGCGCGTACTATTCAGATGACGCGTTTGTCAAGTGAAGTATACTTTGGGCTTAAGCATCCGTATATCACTAACAAACAAACATCCTCTGAGGTATGACTCTAAACCAGCATAATGACACAGCAGAAGTTGATGTAGTTGTTACACTTGTTTTTATTTCTTCACCTGTCATTTCCTGAGGGTTGGTGGTGGTTATAGTGGTTAAAATGCCGTCGTTAGTCTTGTGACCATTGGTGAACTGTACTAAGAATGCACTGCGAGAGCTGCATGTCTTATTCCCAGCATGCTCGCCGGTGTGCACGCAATAACGCCGCCACTTTCTGCATTCCTGTGTGTCTGACGTCTCTCTCTCGGCACTGCCGTCTGTCTTTAAGCTGGCCATCGCCGAGCCGACGGTTCTGGAGCATCAGCGCGTGGGCGGGGCCAACTTGACATGGGCGTGGCCAGTGGGAGCCTGGGCGGAGTCTTGGAGGAAGCTCTTACGCGATTCGCCGCGATGCAGAGACAGACCGAGGAGCGCTTTCGCGTGTGGATGGACAGACTGACCCGCATGCACTCGGACGATGACCTTTCATCTAGCGAAAATCCGGAAGGGCGGAGCCACGTTAGCTCGTTCCTGCCGTCATCAGAGTCGCAGGAAACGCTGGCGGCCTATCAAATGGCCCGACTCAACGCCATCACGGTTCCTCCTCCCCAGACTGCCAGTCTCAATGGAAGCGTGGAGCCATCTGAACCAAACGTTTAAAGACGCAAAACGACTGTGCCGACTCTATTTGACCACTGAAGTGGAGACTTGAGACAATGCACAAACTTTCTCCTCATCTCTCATTAACATTCTACTAATTTTCTTCTTCATTCTGCCTTCTACATCTACCTTTCTCTATTAAAGGATTAGTTCACTTCAGAATTAAATCTTCCTGATAATTTACTCACCCCCATGTCATCCAAGATGTTTGTTTTCTTCAGTCGAAAAGTTTTTGAGGAAAACATTCCAGGATTTTTCTCCATATAGTGCATTTCAATTCAATTATAAAGATCAAAATCACAGTTTCAGTGCAGCTTCAAAGAGCTCTACATGATCCCAGATGAGGAATAAAGGTCTTATCTAGCGAATCAATCAGTCATTTTCCAAAAAAAAAGTATATACTTTCTAACCACAAATGCTCGTCTTGCACTAGTTCTGCAATGCTCCGCGATTTACATAATCACGTTGGAAAGATCACATGTGACGTAGGCGGAAATACCGCATTTTCTCCAACTTCAAAATCTTTTCGTCTTTGCACGTTTGCTTTGTAGACACTGTATTGGTACTTCCCCCTACATTACGCGTGACCTTTCCAACATGATTACATAATGCGTGGCGCATCGCAGAGCAGTGCAAGATGAGCATTTGTGGTTAAAAAGTATATACATTTTAATTATTATTATTATTTTTTTTTTTTTTTTAGGAAATGGCCGATTGTTTCACTTGATAAGACCTTTATTCCTTGACTGGGATCATGTAGAGCTCTTTGAAGCTGCACTGAAACTGTGATTTTGATCTTTATAATTGAATTGAAATGCACTATATGGAGAAAAATCCTGGAATGTTTTCCTCAAAAACCTTCATTTCTTTTCGACTGAAGAAAGACAAACATCTTGGATGACATGGGGGTGAGTAAATTATCAGGAAGATTTAATTCTGAAGTGAACTAATCCTTTTAAAACATCAGTTTACCGAAAAATTAAACATTTACTAATTCTCATGTTTTTCCAAAACTATTTGACTTTCTTGCATGGAACACAAAATGTGAGGAATATTATGAGCTTTTTCCATTTAATGAAAGAACACTTTTGTTTGTTTTTTTGGGGGGGGGTTTTGTCCTTTTTGAAGGTTGACAGGCTTGGTCTGCATTGACTTTTATCCATGTAATAAAATTTCCACTTTTGTGTTCAATGGAAGTAATAAAGTCGTATGGGTTTGGAATGACATGAGGGTAAGTAAATAATGACAGAATTTTCTTTCTTTTTTGGTAAACCGTTTCTTTAACCGCATCTGTCTTTCTGCTATTAACAGTTTGTTTTATATTCGCATCTCAGGGCCGCCCTCCACAGTCAGTGCCTTTGCGATCTCATGTCTTTGGGAGAGCCAGATTCTCCCATTCACCTGGAGATGAATCATTTTAAAGAATCATTTTTTTCCCCTTGCCCATAGTATATAGTGACTGTTTCACAAGATGTTTGTTCCCTAAGAGACTTCTAAAGTTTTCCCTCGACTGCCATGTGTCTTTTTGTCTTCATCTGAAACAGCTTGGCTGGCATGTCTACCAAAGAACTCTTGTTTGCATTGTTTGTTGCTTTAGGTTCTTATTTAATCGCTTCTTCCAAAGCGGAATATGCATGACATAAGCTGACAATGGAGAGCTGTGATGTAATGACAGCCTGTACATTGGTTTTTCTGCTGAGTACTAACACAGGACAAACACAAACGAGCATCAAACACTAATGGAGAAAGTCACATGCAATAAACGGGGGTTGTTCTACTACTTGACACAATGTCTAAAGCAAGAGATATGTATCTATTTAAGGGCGATTTTCACGAAAACATGTTAGTCATATTTTACCCCAAAAGTTGAAGTTTTGCATAAAAAGTTTTGCCTATATTTAGAAAAATTAAGATTTGATGCATTATTTTCCATGACAATTATGCACATTTTCTCTCATTACTGAAAGAACCAGATGTTTTTGTAAACTTCATTGTTGCTTCTCATCACTGTAATATCCTATAATACAATATTTTTTTTAGTTTCATTTAAAAAAATACATCAGCGTAAATTAAATGCATCACAATAAATACTGTGATATAAATGATAAATGTGATATAAATATAAATACTTCTCTTAAAATAGTTATATTACTTTTTTTTTTTTTTTTTTTCTTTTTTTTTTTTTTAAAGTTCTACTGACTGAGATAAATTTTGTTTTGAGCAAAATGTTTGTAATTGTCATTAAAATAATGTTACAATGCCAAAATTCTTAATATGCATATGAATAGGTTTAATTTTATTGAAAAATATAATTTCTGTGTTTGGGTTGAAATAATATAAGCTGGATGTGTTCTTGACTTTTTTCTTTTTTCTTTTTTAGATTCGCCCATGTGCTTCCTACACACTAATACAAACACATAGTCAATGTTTACTGTAGTTACTGACTTACAGGAGGACTTGAAAGCTGTTTGCTGTAATGTTTTACTGTATAGAGTGTCTGAAGGAGATTGTTTACGTTTTTGTTTTTATGGGTAATAACCAACTGCCTAAGTTTAGTGTCATAATGTTTTAGATAGAGGACAGAATTTCCTCCACATAATTGTTAGAAACTGAGAAAATAGTAACCAGAGATAGATGCCTTTATTTGTTATAAATATTTTTTCTTTATTATTGCATTATTAATGTCATACTACTGCCTCACCAAACGTAAAAGTGTGCCAGGCGACGTTCGTTTGTGTTTTCATGTCTATGTAACACATTGACGTGTGATATCTGCTCTGTCATTAGCTGGTAAATAAATATACAGGTATTTTACCAGCATTACCTGACTTTTATAGTCTTATTATCCAGTTAGTTTAGAATTAATGTCCATGTACTGTTTTTGTGTCGTCAACTATCGCACAACATAATTTTACAAAAAAAATTGACTAAAGAATTTATGTAAAGGCCTATATACACTATAAAGATAAATCTAACAATTACTATATTAATGTTCACACCAGCGGATGATATCGTCACAAATAATATCATTCTAAGTACGTGCTGCCGCTTTAAATGCTTGAGCTCTTTAAAGCAGGATGGATTCTGATTGGCTGTCAGTGTTTTTATCGTTCATCAGCTGGAAAAGTCATTCAAATATATCATTTCTCTGTGTTGTCATCGTTATAGTTGTGTGAATTGTTGTTCTTTTATATTTAGAACAATGTTTAGAGCTATAACTTTATCGATATCGTTATAGTTATCGTTCTTGGTGTGAACGGGCCTCTAGTCTTTTGAAAACAAGAAATAAAATGTAAAAAAAATTAAATTGGCATAAATGCAGCACAAAAAATACTTTAATGTAATAATGTAAAAAATCATTGTTGCTTGTAAAAAAAAAAAAAAAAATCTTATTAAAAAAAAGATATTAGTCTTTTGAAAACAGAAAAATAATATATTTATATAATCTTAACTCCATCAGTCATACATTTTCATTGCCGAATATACGCTTTCTCTTAGAAAATGTTGCATTACGGAATAAAAAGGAATTGTGAGCAGTTTTATGAAAAGTGAGTTTCATCTTTCTTTATTGCAGTTGTTTGCTCACAAAAATTCACTATAATTATACTGAAGGAGTAATTTAAAGTATCTTTGGTAATCAACAGCATGCTACAAATGCAGTGTAAACCTAAAGGCAAAACACATTTTGAATTATGGACATACAAATATGGCGGTGAATCTTCTGAACGGTGTGTGAATGTGATTGTGTGATTGTGTTGCAGTGGGTCCTGCAGTGGTTGGCCACTATGATATTTCAGACACTCACTCCGAACAGGAACAGCAGTCGCACTCGCTCTCAGGTTCGTTTCCACCGCTACTCAATCTCCAGGACGGTAGTCTGACTGTACTCTTGTACACATCGGCTGTGTCTCAATTCGCATACCAATATTACATTTGCAAGTTCGCAGTATTTTCAAAAAAGTTTTTTTTTAGTGTGCATCAATACACGTTTTTTAGACTTAACCATGATCCCTTGCACTACCAGAAAATTGTCAATTCTTTTGGCGAAAAAAAAAAAAAAAAAAAGGAAGCAACTACAATAGTTTTGATTTTAGAAATTTTGAAGTACTCAACAGACAAATTAACTTATTTTTAAACAAAATGACTTATTATACTATTGTTCAAAAGTTTGGGGTCAGCAAGATCTTTTAGAAGCATCTTTATTATTATTTGATCAAAACAAAACAGTAAAACAGTAATATTATGAAATATTATTTACCATTTAAAATAACTTTTCACATTATATATATATATATATATATATATATATATATATATATATATATATATATATATATATATATATATATATATATATATATATATATAAAATATAAATATACACACATACTGATCAGGCATAACATTGACCACCTTCCTAATATTGTGTTGGTTCCCCTTTTGCTGCCGAAACAGCCCTGACCCGTCGAGGCATGGACTCCTCTAGACCCCTGAAGGTGTGCTGTGGTATCTGCACCAAGATGTTAGCAGCAGATCCTTTAAGTCCTGTAAGTTGTGAGGTGGAGCCTCTATGGATCGGACTTGTTTGTTCAGCACATCCCACAGATGCTCGATTGGATTGAGATCTGGGGAATTTGGAGGCCAAGTCAACACCTCAAACTCGTTGTTGTGCTCCTCAATCCATTCCTGAACCATTTCTGCTTTGTGGCAGGAGCATTATCCTGCTGAAAGAGGCCACAGCCACCAGGGAATACCGTTTCCATGAAAGGGTGTACATGGTCTGCAACAATGCTTAGGTAGGTGGTACGTGTCAAAGTAACATCCACATGGATGGCAGGACCCAAAGTTTCCCAGCAGAACATTGTCCAAAGCACCACACTGCCTCCGCCGGCTCACCTTCTTCCCATAGTGCATCCTGGTGCCATGTGTTCCCCAGTTAAGCGACGAACACGCACCCGGCCATCCACGTGATGTAGAAGATAATGTGATTCATCAGACCAGGCCACCTTCGTCCATTGCTCCGTGGTCCAGTTCTGATGCTCACGTGTCCACTGTTGGCGCTTTCGGCGGTGGACAGGGGTCAGCATGGGCAGTCTGGTTTGCGGCTATGCAGCCCATATGCAACAAACTGATGCACTGTGTATTCTGACACCTTTCTATCAGAACCAGCATTAACTTCTTGAGCAATTTAAGCTACAGTAGCTCGTCTGTTGGATCGGACCACATGGGCCAGCCTTCGCCCCCCACGTGCATCAGTGAGTCTTGGCCGCCCATGATCCTGTCGCCGGTTCAACACTGTTCCTTCCTTGGAGCACTTTTGATAGATACTGACCACTGCAGACCGGGAACACCCCACAAGAGCTGCAGTTTTGGAGATGCTCTGACCCAGTCGTCTAGCCATTACAGTTTGTCCCCTGTCAAACTCACTCAAATCCTTACGCTTGCCCAATTTTCCTGCTTCTAACATCAACTGCTTCTAACTTTTGAGGACAAAATGTTCACTTGCTGCCTAATATATCCACCCACTAACAGGTGCCGTGATGAAGAGATAATCAGTGTTATTCACTTTACCAGTCAGTGCTCATAATGTTATGCCTGGTCATGTATATATTTTTTTTCATAGTGTCACATGATCCTTCAGAAATCAGTTTGATTTGCTGCTCAAACATTTCTTATCAATGCTGAAAACGGTTATGCTTCATATTTTTATCAACTGATTCATATCTTTTTCAGAATTCTTTGATAAATAGAACAGCATTTATTCATTTTGTAACATTATAAATGTCTTTACTGTCACTTCTGATCAATTTAATGCATTCTTGCTAAATAAAAGTATTAATTTCTTTAAAAAAAAAAAAAAGATTGTGCCCAAACTTTTTAACGGTAGTTCCCAGTCAGGCCACAACACACCATCTAAATTGGCATTTTAACCAATCATGATTTGTAATTTAAATGTTGCCTTTAAGTTACTTTTAGTATGTGAATTGTAACGCAGCCATTTCCTCATTGACTTGACTCACATTTACTGTGAGATGAATAAGTTTTGGCCTCAACTACAGGATATTTTGTAGTAGTGAAATTTATCCCTTTGAAATCTAGATAGTATGTCAGGCGTCTGATGTCTGTTGAAAGACATATGTGTTTTGTCCTTGATGTGTTGCATCAGATTCACTCATATTTCATTTTAAGGATGGCAGTGAATGGTGAAACAAAAGGGTTTTTGTTAACATTTCCTGAATGTAGTCTGTTGTGTTTCTAGGTGCCGTAGAAGTCGAGCCATCTCAGGTGAGTCTGGCGTCTACAGACAGTGAAGTGGAGATCGTCGGAGTTCAAGAGAACGCCAAGTGAGTTGATTCTCATCTTTCGTTGGTACATCATGTACATCATATTTTAGCTCTAAACAATAATTTGCAGAATTGTAAACTGGTTGTTAAAAGGTACATTATGTAACTTTTATTGTTGTTGTTCAAAATGAACAAAATTTAAAGTGAGAGTCAATACATCATCAATCCTTCTTCCAAAACGTGTTTTTGTCTTGCCCTGATTCACTAAGTTAAGTCTATTATAAGTGCTTATATTTCAGACCTGTCGGGGCGGTTTTCTCTGGAAAATAGAGTAAATATTTATCCGTAAATAGAGAAAAGTTGCTCCTGCCCCTTTAATGTGTGTCTGGTGTGGGTGTGGCATAGGTTAGTTGTAACATCGAGAGAGAACGGTTGACATGGAACAGCTAAATCTCAAACCTCTGGGGAATCAATCACCTGTTTTAAAAAATTGTCGACAGATTCTGTCGCTTTACCTTTTGACTGCAGGCTATCTTCAATTTGAGGTTTCTTGGTCTTGACAACAGGCGATTCTCCAGATGTCAGTGATTGCAATGATAGACCTTTCTAGAGTAAAAGCAGCCAACTAGATGACAAGTTTAAATTCTATGCAACTGGATCCTCAGCACATGCTATATACAGTATAGTAACCGGGTCTTTGTTTACGGATGTGACATAACCACATAAAGACTAATGACCTCAAACTGACGTTTCCTGCAAAATCAGACCTGACAGCTCAAATTATAAATCATGTTTACATAGTTTTGAACACTGGTTTCTTATGTACTGATTTTTGTTATTTGTTTAACCCAAAATAGTTGCATATTGCAGCTTTGATAATCTAGATTCATGTTCATTTCTACATATAAAATACAGTTTGTTTGTTTTGCTTTTTTTTTTCAACTTTTCAAGTTGTATAAATTTGGAATGAACAACTTAAATTATCAATAGATTTATAAATGAACATGAACCTAGTTTTATAAATGCTTATTGTTAGTTCATGCATGTTACCTAATGCACTATTGTTAAAAAAAAACATTGTAAATTGAAACTGGATCATTTAGGATTAGGATGTTTTATTTAAACATATTTCGAAGTACTTAAAGGGTTAGTTCACACAAAAATGAAAATTATCCCATGATTTACTCACCCTCAAGCCATCCTAGGTGTATATGACTATCTTCTTTCAGACAAATACAATCAGTTATATTAAAAATATCATGGCTCTTCCCAGCTTTGTAATGGCATTGAATAGTGCAGAGTTTTTGAAGCTCCAAAAAGCACATCCATCCATATGGCTCCAGGGGGTTAATAAATGGAAGATTTTGATGTAAAAGAAGAGGAGCTATGTTATTCGTCGGGTCAGAGGTCACTCTTCCACCTGAACGCGCGTACAGCCGTTGCTGGAGGCCAGTGATTATAGTTTATAAAGTTGTAAATATGGATATTTTTCTTACAAAAACTCATCGCTTCACTTCAGAAGACCTTTATTAACCCAATGGAGTCGTATGGATTACTTTTATGATGGATGGATGCACTTTTTTATTCAACTTCATAAAAGAATATTATTTAATATAACTCTGATTGTGTTCGGCTGAAAGAAGATAGTCATATACACCTAGAATGGTTTAAGGGTGAGTGAATTATGGGATAACTTTCATTTTGGGATGAACTATTTCTTTAAATATTCAATTCATTCTTGTTACTTTGAATATTGATGTTTCCGTGACTGTTTTAATGTTTTTGTAATGTTGTTTCAGCGTTGTCTCAAGGTTTCCTCGTGGTGGAGTGATCCAGTCGCTTTCTTCCTGGAAGCAAAGAGCTCCGCCGGCATGGACGTCAGTCTCTGCGCAGTCAGGCTGGGTTCCTCCTCCTGAGGTGGTGGACCTGACGCTGGACGAAGACCGGCACAGATACCTGCTGTGATCTCACAAACACACATACACGCTTAGATACACACCCTCATATACATGTGACTGGTGGGCTGAGTGACTCAAACCATAATGAACTTTGACTGTTGAATCTAAGAACACAGAATAATGTTTTCATTAAATGGAAAAACTCTACAAACTTACTGTTCAACGCTTTCTTCTTATACACTTTGAATAATTATTTGATACTGTGAGATCGTAACGTGAGGAAATGACACCAGGCTGGTGATGGTTAGCGAGCGAATACTGTACCAAGTTCTCCCATGATAGAGTCAGGTATCAAAGCTACTAGTCTGAAATACTTATTACGATCTTAATATGGGGCTTCCTTAAAGAAATCAACATACTGAATGTAAAAGGGTGAATCTCACAAAAACTGGCCATATTTCACTTCAAAATCAAGAATATAAGCGTTTGAATGCTACTTTCACACTGTCATACTTTGGGATTGACAACCGCATTTACTTACAGGTGTGAGTCTCGAATACTGTCTGTATGAACGTGCAACGAGAATCAAGCCCTTATTCTCTTAGCAGCAACCATAGCAACAGTTACCAAAGTAATATCAAAGATGGTGACGTCCATAAAACCGAAAAGTCTTTTCACTTTTTGACGACAGCCACGAGTTCATCCGTCAAATCTTCATTAACCGACAGAAGCTTCAGTGTAAAGCTGGACACATTTAACCGTTGCACTCGGGTCTCGCGCATGACACGGTATTTGATTCGCGCATAAAACACAAAACTGACCGGTGCTGTGCACAGTGACTGGATCTAAAACCTTCAGATGACACACAGCTCTCCGTCACTGTAAGTTACCGAAAGTGAAACCACACACACGAAACCACCAAAGACTAGAATAACACAAGACGCGTCACTCGTATTGTTTTGAATGGGAGAAAGTGCAACGCGGAATAAGTCTCGCCTTCTAAATAAGAGCCAATCGCCGATTGGTAAAGTCATCGCGTCACTGCAGCAGCCGTTAGAAGCACCGGTTCCTATAGAAACAGTCAGACGCGCGCCTCCGAAATGAGGCACGAGGAGCGCATTTAGGACTGCGTATTAGGTTGATCCAGCCTGAAAAATACAGTTTTTTGTCATGATTCGAGATTTTACAAAAAAAAAATTATGAGACAGTTGTCAGATTTCATTGGTGATTTCAAATATGAAATCTAATCGAAAGCTTGGCAAACAGCTTTGGAGAATTTAATGTTTCCCAATTCAAAGAGATAGGAGCCGCACGAGAGGCGTTTCAAAGATGGCCGCCGAGTGAAATGACTTGTCTGTGAGTCATGTAGATTTACGGGTGTGAGTTCGGTTATAGAATGCGGTTGTCACTCCCATAAATAACTATACTGTGTGTGAACGTAACCACGCATAAGGACTCAAATACAGGACTGACAACCATATTCATAATATGAACAAATATTTGAATTGTTGTACTGCCTTTTGTTGAATTAAATAATTCATTATAAAGCTCTCAATTACATTTACTGTTATAAAAGAATCATTATTGAGAATAATGGGAATTACAATAAACAAAAGTAAAACACATGGATGTGTTACAGTAATTTTGGGCTAAAAATGTTTTAAAATGATAAAACATAATGTCAATTCAAAAAAATGTCAGTGGTCCTAAAATAAGCTGCTTCGTTCTTTTTTTTCTTAATGCAAAATATAATTTTTTGGGTGTTTTCCTTTTGATTTTGAGGTTAATGTTATAGTTCACCCCAAAATTAATTTTGTCGTCATTTACTCACCCTCAAGTTGTTTGTAACCAAGCAGATCTCACCCCCATTGACTACCATAGTAGGAAAAAAATACTATGGATGTCAATGGGGGACGAGATCTGCTTGGTTACACAAATTCTTCCAAATATCTTCCTTTGTGTTCAACAGAACAAAGAAATTTATACAGGTTTGAAACAACTCGAGGGTGAGTAAATGATGACAGAATTTTCATTGTTGGGTGAACTGATCCTTTAAAATATCTGGATGTTTTTGTGAGATTCAGCCAAAAAAATTAAATTTTTTCAAACCGCCATTTCGTCATGGCAAATCAGGGATGCTTTGCTTTCTCAGATCCTCAGATTTCAACGTCTTGAATTCTTTTGAGTCACTTTGCCCCACTGAAAAAGCACCCACACTTACACAATCCTGCTGTTGGCCTCAGGAGTCGCTTGCTTGAACCGCCCCAGCCACTGTTTTCGTGATGTAACTTCATGTTAGCTGCTGAAGAGCTGTTAGTCGAGACATAACCGCAAACCTGCTGGTCTTACTCTCACCGGAGCAAACGCCCCGCTGCTCTGCGTGCGCGAGATTATGTGTGTGTGTGTTCACTGTCAAACATTTGATGCTGCTGTGTGGGGAGAAGCCTTGGAGTGTGTGTTCCTCACCCAATACTGCTTTCACAATATGTTTGTGTGTGTATATCCTGAGCATTAGAGTTTTTCAGAGCATGTTCGTTGCGTACATCTAGCATTGTCATAGAAACAGGCCCTTGCTCTTATTATGCCAATGGAACTTCTTATTCAAACACTCTACCGGTCAAAAGTTTGGAAGAATTATGATTTTTTTTATTTTCTGCTCACCAAGGCTGCGTTTATTTGATCAAAAATATACAGTAGAATGATTTCCGAAGGATCATGTGACACTGAAGACTCGAGTAATAATGCTGAAAATTCAGCTTTGATCACAGGAGTAAATTACATTTTAAAACACTTATTTTAAATTGAAATAATATATCACAATATTGCTGTATTTTTGATCAAATAAATGTAGCTCTGGTGAGCAGAAGAGACTTTTCAAAAACATTGAAAAAATCTTAATAATTCCACATTTTTGACAGGTAGTGTTTACACTTGTGAATACAATCAGTGTGTGATGAGAAAAAAATTGTGATTTTTGTTTTCTAAATGGGGTCTAATTTGCATATAGACCTTTTAAGCAATTTAACTACAACTTAGTTTTATATATGTGTTTCTATGGTTGCATCATGATATCCCAGACGCCACTGAAACTATTTATTGATATTTGCTGTGTTTTACTTGATGTTACATTTATGAATCATTTGTTCGAAGAGCAATATGAATATGCATCTCTAAAACTGCATATTAAAGGGATAGTTCACCCTAAGAATGAAAACTGTCATATATTCACCCTCATGTCTTTTCAAAACCGCAAGACTTTCTTTCTGCCTAACACAAAAGGTGATTTGAAGAATATTTATGCTGATGGTTCCATAAAATGAAGCAAAACTGACTGCATAAAAGTGGTCCATATGCAGCACACAAGTCATATGGACTACTTTTATGGTGCTTTATTGTCATTTATGGAGATTGAAAGTCACTTATGCTTTCGTTAAATGTAAAAGAGCATCCTTCAAAACATCTTTTGTGTTCCTCAGAAGAAAGTTATGTAGGTTTAGAGTAACATTAGGGTGAGTTAATGATGACAAAATGTTCATTTTTGGGTGCACTGTTAATTAAGTTAGAGTCTTGGCAATATATTCAGGCTGTATAACATCAAATGTTTCCTTCTGTTTTTCTTCCTCACGATTGTTACTTGTCAGACCACTGTGTGTGAGGAGCACTCACTACCTGAATGTGAATTATTCTGCTTGTTTCAGCTTGTGTATCGCCCTCAGACCCTGCAGGACATTTCAGAGGCAGGTTTTGAAGCCATGCTGGTGGCCATTTTGGCTCTCTTAGCCCCGCCTTAAACTGTACCCCGCCCCTCTTAGAGTTTGATTGGACCTTTACCTCTCTGTCAATCACATGAGGTGAATAACTGCTTGAGAAAAGGGAAAATGTAGTTCCAAAGCAGGAAAACAGATGGTAGCAGAGTAATTTAAGAACGATAGTTCATCATTGACATGAAAATGACTTTAAAAATGGGGAATATGTGGAAAAGATGTTTGGCACAATGTTTACGCAGCTCTCTTTCATACAGTGAAAGTGAATGGAGATGGACGCTGTCGAAAACCAACATAAACAGTTGTGTGAGATCTTTGAGAGAAAATTACCGTAAAGCACTGTTAAAATCGGTTCATTTGACTTGTGCTCTACACTGTGAAAAACATATTTTTCGATGGTGTAAATAAAACAAAGATTATTAAAGTATGTTTTACAAGAGAATACTACAAAATTTCACATTTAAAGGGACCCCATGATTTACTCACCCTTACGGAGCCCCGCTCATGACATGCAAGAAAAAAAATTAAATCGTGTGCACGTTTTAGTGAATCGAGGGAATGAAATGGTAAATTGTGCGCATGTTTAGTAAATTGAGGGAACGAATTAGTAAGTCATGGGCACAATTTATTAAATCAAGGGAACGAAATAGTAAATTGTGCGCACGATTTAGCCTACTGTTTTTTTCCTGCATGTCATGTCCGGGGCTCCGGACACCCTCAAGCCATCCAAGACTATCTTCTTTCAGACGAACACAAACGGAGGTATATTTTAAAATATCATGGCTCTTCCAAGTTATATAATGACAATGACTTGTGCCACAAGAGTAACCTCTGATGTATGATGTAGGAGTAGCGTAAGATGCCTCTCGCGGTTTAAACAAATAGGGCTGTGCAACAAACTCAAGCTCCTCTTATATCAAAATCCTCCCACATTTCTCTTTAAAAATGTCTTGTTTTAGACTTCTAATTTGCGACCGGTGTTTTGTTTCGCTCCATCCTCTGCGCTTCCGCATTCGTCATTACGTCATGTGTCGGGTCAGAGATTACTCTTCCGTCGCAAATCGATGCGTACGGCTGTCTCCCGGAAGAAGGCCTTTGTCAAACCCCCGGAGTCCTGTGGATTACTTTTATAATGGATGGATGCACTTTTTTGGCTTCAAAATCCCATTGCCATTATATAGCTTGGAAGAGCCAGGATATTTTTAAATATAACTCAGATTGTGTACGTTTGCAAGAAGGCAGTCATATACCTAGGATGGCTTGAGGGTGAGTAAATCATGGGATAATTGTCATTTTTGGGAGAACTATCGCTTTAATGCAATGTTACTTGCTGTTTCTGTGCAGTTGTTTGAAATTTACAAGCAATTTCTGAGTGAAAACTCTACACCAAATTTTTTTTTTTTCGTACATAGTCTCATTTACTTTCATTGCTTGGAAGAGCTGCGTGAACATTCTGCGAATGGTAGATTTTTAATTTTTGACTGAACTGTTCCTTTAATTTGCATCCCTCCAAGCAAACTCTCTTTTTCTCTGCCTTGAAAAGTGAAGGCAGTTGCTGGATCCCAGCTGTTGTCTCACATTCAGGCTGCTTTTGTGAAGGAAAGGAAGCCCTTTCAGAGTTAAAATTGGGCGCATCTGTCACCAGTGACTGTGGACACTACGATACCCAGAATGTGTTACATCTTCTCTTCCTGTGATTTGCAAAGAGCATGGAGATGTTCCTACACCCTCCAGGATTAAAGAGATGCATTTGGAGCTGATGCTTTAAAGGGATAGTTCACTCTGAATTTCAGAAATGATCATTTACTCGCCCTCATGGCGTTCCAAACCTGTATGACTGACTTCTCTGCGACAAAAAAAAAAGATGATTAGCAAAATGTTCCTCTGCTCTTTAGCAGGTCAGTGGGGACTGATGCTGTCCATCTCCAAAAGTGACCCAAGAAAGCACCATTAAACTAGTTTATGCAACTATATTCCAAATCTTCTGAAGCCATACGATAGCTTTGTGTGAATATCACATCCAAATTTTAGTCATTTTGTAATCTAATTTTCACTTGTACTGTTTTACTGTATTTTAGATGGCTTAGTGAGCCAAAGAGAGTTCTTTCAAATACATTGAAAGTCTAAACTTTTGAACAGTAGTCTGTTTCCTCACGTTTCAGTTATGAGACAAAGAACTAATGGCTTTAGAAAACTTTTTGGAGCTCGACGGCATTTGTCCCCAATAACTTTCATTATAAGGAAAAGATCATTGCAATTCTACAGAAATCCCTCCTTTTATCTTCCATGGATGAATCATACGGGTTTGGAACCACATAAAGATGAGTAAAATATGACATTTGAACTATTCCTTTGACGTTGTCAAATGTTCTCCCACACACACCAGCATATCCGGCTCTTTACTTCTTAGTTAAGCACTTTTAAATGTTACGCTTCAAATTTCAATTCTAAAGGATTTCTAAAGCCTCCATTATGATGTCGTCATCATCTTCTCCTGCATTTTGTCTCGTGTTTCCCGCCTGTAATGTTTTGTAGTTTAATACAGATTTAAGCAGCAATAATCCAGCATCCAGAGAGCAGAGGGACAGTCCAATGTGGCTGAACTCAATATAAGTCAGGTGACATGAGGGGTATGGGTTGTTTATTAGATTTCCAATGCGTTTGAAAAACACTTTCCCTTTAATTTAATCATGCTACTCTGTTTTGGTTCATTTCATTTCGACAGTATTTTAAATTAACAGCAGAAGAGTGTTAATATTTTTTGCTTCCACAAGTCTTTCTTCCTTTAAACATTTATGTAGAATAAAATGAAACTATTTTAAGATAAATAAATAGAGATATTTAAAGAGTAACATTGTGCGTGTGTGTTATCATTTATTAAAATGAGTTAACAAACTTGTGAATGTAACAGAGAAACGGCTCACAAACCTTTTATAATACAGACTCCAGTGTGGGAAAGCAGCCTGTGACCTCTGACCTCCCGGGGTCACAGCTAGGCAGCTGCCACAAGAGGGTCTGTTCATCCCTAATGACAAAGAAATAGGGGTTCCTCTCATACAGACACCCGCAGCTGTATGCTAATGTCAGCTCAGTCTGCTGGCTTTAAATCGGAAAAAGTTTTGTGGTATGAATTCAGTTCTGCTATTTATAGCCGAGATATTAATCCAGTCAGTATAAAATTTTTAGGCCAAAAACCTTAATATATAAATATCAGTAAGATATTTTAAATGTTTATGCTCACCAAGGCTGCATTTATTTGATCAGAAAAACAGTAATATTGTGAAATACTATTACAATTAAAAGAGTTGTTTTCTATGGAAGCTTGTTTCCACCACTAAATAAAAAAATAAAAAAGGTAATTGTGGCTTTTTATCTCACAATTCTGACTTTTTTTTTCTCAGAATTGAGTTTATATCTCTCAATTCTGACTTTATAACTCACAATTCTGACTTTATATCATGAAATCCTGACTTTATATCAATCAATTCTGACTTTATATCTCACAATTCTGACTTTATATCATGAAATCCTGACTTTATATCAATCAATTCTGACTTTATAACTCACAATTCTGACTTTATATCATGAAATCCTGACTTTATATCAATCAATTCTGACTTTATATCTCACAATTCTGACTTTATATCATGAAATCCTGACTTTATATCAATCAATTCTGACTTTATATCACACAATTCTGACTTTATATCATGAAATCCTGACTTTATCTCTCAATTCTGACTTTATATCACACAATTCTGACATTATATCTCACAATTCTGACTTTATATCTCGCAATTCTGACTTTATATCTCGCAATTCTGACTTTATAACATGAAATCCTGACTTTATATCTCGCAATTCTGACTTTATAATTCACAATTCTGACTTTATAACTCGCAATTCTGACTTTATATCACACAATTCTGACTTTATATCACACAATTCTGACTTTATATCATGAAATCCTGACTTTATCTCTCAATTCTGACTTTATAATTCACAATTCTGACTTTATATCTCGCAATTCTGACTTTATAACTCACAATTCTGACTTTATATCTCACAATTCTGACTTTATATCTCGCAATTCTGACTTTATAATTCACAATTCTGACTTTATATCACACAATTCTGACTTTATATCATGAAATCCTGACTTTATCTCTCAATTCTGACTTTATATCTCGCAATTCTGACTTTATAATTCACAATTCTGACTTTATATCTCGCAATTCTGACTTTATGACTCACAATTCTGACTTTATATCTCACAATTCTGACTTTATAACTCACAATTCTGACTTTATATCTCACAATTCTGACTTTATATCTCGCAATTCTGACTTTATAATTCACAATTCTGACTTTATATCTCACAATTCTGACTTTATATCTCGCAATTCTGACTTTATAATTCACAATTCTGACTTTATATCTCACAATTCTGACTTTATATCATGAAATCCTGACTTTATCTCTCAATTCTGACTTTATAATTCACAATTCTGACTTTATATCTCGCAATTCTGACTTTATAACTCACAATTCTGACTTTATATCTCACAATTCTGACTTTATATCTCGCAATTCTGACTTTATAATTCACAATTCTGACTTTATATCACACAATTCTGACTTTATATCATGAAATCCTGACTTTATCTCTCAATTCTGACTTTATATCTCGCAATTCTGACTTTATAATTCACAATTCTGACTTTATATCTCGATATTCTGACTTTATGACTCACAATTCTGACTTTATATCTCACAATTCTGACTTTATAACTCACAATTCTGACTTTATATCTCACAATTCTGACTTTATATCTCGCAATTCTGACTTTATAATTCACAATTCTGACTTTATATCTCACAATTCTGACTTTATATCTCGCAATTCTGACTTTATAATTCACAATTCTGACTTTATATCTCACAATTCTGACTTTATATCATGAAATCCTGACTTTATCTCTCAATTCTGACTTTATATCTCACAATTCTGACTTTATATCTCGCAATTCTGACTTTATATCATGAAATCCTGACTTTATATCTCCCAATTCTGACTTTATATCTCCCAATTCTGACTTTATATCTCGCAATTCTGACTTTATAACTCGCAATTCTGACTTTATAACTCGCAATTCTGACTTTATAACTCACAATTCTGAGTTTATATCTCGCAATTCTGACTTTATAATTTACAATTCTGACTTTATATCACACAATTCTGACTTTATATAACACAATTCTGACTTTATATCATGAAATCCTGACTTTATCTCTCAATTCTGACTTTATATCTCGCAATTCTGACTTTATATCTCACAATTCTGACTTTATAACTCGCAATTCTGACTTTATAACTCGCAATTGTGAGAAAAGTCAGAATTGTGAGATAAAAAGTCACAATTACCTTTTTTATTTCATGGCAGAAACAAGCTAGTTTTCTATTTGAATATTTTTTTGAATATTTGAATATCAAATCTGAATTTTCAGCATCATTACTCCAGTCTTCAGTGTCACATGATCCTTCAGAAATCATTCTAATATGATGATTTTGATGCTCAAGAAACATTCTGATTATTATCAATGTTGAAAACAGTGCTGCAGAATATTTTGTTGAAAACACAACAAAATGACAGCAGTGAGAAAGCAGCAGCAGTTAAGAAAGCATCTGATCATAGCGATGTGAATTTATGTTTTCACCAGCTCTGTGATTCACTGGCATCATGCCGACAGATGAGGTCATTAATATTAAACTGTTATTATAGTTTGATCATAAAATATACTTGAGTATATAGACTTTATAAATCTGGCTATGTGAGACTTTAGTTTGAATTAATCCCTTTTCTTTGCATGACACATTGATATTACAGTACAGAATAGCTCTCTTGGCATCATCCTATAATAAATCTGATATACAATAAACATTGTATAAGAGAGGCTCTCCGGAGAGCGTGTAAATGTCACATCCTTTAGATTTTCTCGGCCAAAACCAGCCCGAGTCTTTCACATAAAAACCAAGCTTTCATAGACAACCTAGGAAGTCGGGGAAGGTCTTGTTTTTGAAGTTTTGTTACATGCTATTGATTCACACATTGGCAAAACAAAAAGCGATTAATCTATAAAAATTCTAACATTTAGCCCCATATTATACTGGGCAGAAGTCAAGTAAAATATGAGTACAGTGACTGTAAGAGAAAGGATTCTTTATAACAAGCAGTGTAATTGATGTTGAATTGAGATGTGTTACTTTATAATTGGAGGAACAGAGAGAGGGTGGGGGTCTTCACAGGGGTCATGGTGAGAAGTATGAACAGAAGGAGCAAAGATAATCACAGCTCAGACCCCTGTGTGTGTGTGTGTTTGGGGGAAGGGGTTCAGGACGGGTAAGGACTGACATATGGAGTGTATAGTCTTTCAAAGCAACCAACCCCCTTTATGGCCAGCAGGCTCTGTCTGTGATTCTGTTACGCTCTTTCAAATTAGATTTTTAAAAATACAGAACAACATGTTGATCATGTTTCTGTTGGTATATATATGTGCTAACACCAAATCTGAAACTGTGATACAAGTTATGCAACAGCTGCCCAACAGACAATCAAAATACTTTTGAATGACTTCAAATGTTTAGTACCTGATTGTTATATAATATATATGCTGTCAAACGATTAATCGCATCCAAAATAAAAGTTTGTTTACATAATGTGTGTGTACTGTGTATATTTATTATGTTTATATAAATACACATGCATATTTATATTTAACAAAAATATATTTATCTATAAAATATATAATATAAATTATAAATAAATATAAATATACATGTATACATGTAAATATTTCTTTATTACAAGTGTTTATATATACATAATAAATATACACAGTTACACACATATTATGTAAACACAAACTTATTTATGCGATTAATTGTTTGACAGCACTATATATATATATATATATATATATATATATATATATATATATATATATATATATATATATATATATATATATATATATATATATATATATGGTGAATTCAGGGTGATTGGGACACATTTTGCCATAGAGATTGACTTGTATATATATATGTGTATATGTATATTTATGTGTATATGTATATATGTGTGTGTGTGTGTATATATATATATATATATATATATATATATATATATATATATATATATATATATATATATAATATAATAAATACTGTTAAATGTATTTATTTTTATATTTATCAACATTTGTTGATTTAAATCTAATTTAATGTTTAAGAGAATAATAATTAACTAATAACTAATTATTTTTATTTGAATCACCTTTTTATTCATCTATTGTTTTATCCCAGTTTGAAAAGCACTATTTTACAGGGTTTTTTTTTTTAACCTTTTATTGTATGCCAGGTAACAATCATGTCCATATAAATCCCTAGTTAGGCCCAGTATATATTTATTTATTTATTTACCCATCTATCTATCAGCATGTCACAGCTACTTATATTTAACCTGGAATATTCCTTTAAGAGAAAATAGACTGATTACATAACCTTGACTATCTTTGAACCGCAGTTCTCTTTAATTTATGTATCTTTCCCCAACATTGTTATTTACCCGCTGACGTCATAGTTTACAAACCCTGACGCGTTTTAGTAGCTGCGCGTTTCCGCCGCGTCCACTCTGATGATGTCAAAACCCCCTACAGCTAATTCACAAAAGACTCGCCGCCGTGCCGAGCGCCCCGATTGGACGAAGCAGGAGCCACAGGAAGCGGCGGCGGGCGCGCCGATTGGCTGCCGTTCTCTTTGTGTGCGGGCAGCTGGCGTCTGGGCTGCATTTTGAATGGTCTCGTATTGGAAGGCGAAGGTGTCCATGGGCAGCACAGCAACAAAGGAGCCAGGATGGTGTTAGTGCACGTCGGATATCTGGTTCTTCCCGTCTTCGGTTCCGTCAGAAGTAGAGGTAATTGCCTCTTATTTACTGTCGCACGCGCTCTCGTCTGATTCTGATGAGCGTTCGAGGGTCGCGCGGACGCGCAGATGTGATCAAAGGCTGCTGGCCTGCCGGAGCGTCGCGTATTTTGCAACACAAACACGGAGCGATTTGCTCAGTGGCGTAACGTTAAAGAAAAATACTTAATGTTTACGTTCCAGATATTTATTGTGCATTAATTTACGATGGATAAATCGTTATCAGGTCTCAATTTGGACAACGCGCACTACGCGCCTTTGTGTCAGAACGCATATAATATAGGAATAACTACGCGTTAATGCGTATTTGTCTTGTGTATAGCTCCCTATTGGGGCGCGTCAAACGCGTGTTTCAATCAACGAAGCTGTCGTTGCAAACAACGGAAACCTGCATGTTATAATCTAACAAAGTAGCGCGTTTTAGTTCGTTAATAACGCGCTACGATCCGTTAAATTCCCTCACATCCGTTCCGCCGTGTGCGGTTTTGTTTATGAATAATTAAACATGGCTTCAGCAGTCAGTGTACTGATGGGCAGCTGCAGTGGCACAAAATATCCTCAGCTGAACCTGCTCCTAATTTAAGCTTTTACGGGATGAATGCATGACAAATTGGCTTCATGTCGTTTTAATATCTAATCATCGATTGCAGCTTGCAATACGTGTTTAATTCTGCTCTAATGGGGGAAAGAAAAACCGTCTGAATCTTAAATCCCACCTTAGCCAGCCATGTCTGGACAGGGAAAAAAAGGTGCATCCACATACAGTATCTGTACACACAATTTTAGCCATGCTGCACCATCCGACGAAGATGCATTTATATTTAATATGCAAATACTTGCATTTTCTGCACCAGCAGAAAAAGATGCATTCCTGCATAAAATGTGCAATGTTAGTAAAATATGAGCTATGTATATAAAATGTGTATGTAGTAGTAGTGTATGCATTTTACACCAGCATAAAACCAAATGCTATAATAATAATAATAATGGTAATAATTTGAGGTGCATTTTGTAGCCGTGCCCTAGCACCGATGGTTTCATTGATTGTGCTTGTATTTGTTTCTATTTTTTTCCTTGTTCCATAGTCTGGGGGCTGATTCTACATACCGCATTTTTTCAGAGCTCTGTTCCCTTCCATTGTGTATCTAACGATCACCCGCCGCTGCTGTGCTATAGCCTCTGCCTGCCCTGCATCTAGCTGTGTTGTGACTCCCTCTTCTCATTCCCTCTCTTTCCATCTGAAGACGACATTACAAACAAACTCTCACTCATCCAGTTTATATCCTCCTGTGTAACCGACTGCAGAATAACACTCTCTCTTCTCTAGAAGAATCCTCTTGTCTTCTTATTTTTAAATGGTCATTGTTGCTTTTGACGAAAATAACAACTCATTGTAGCATTTTAGCTTTTTTTACGACTGTCATTGTGATTTGTCCCATTCTCAGTGTGGATAGACCAACATTTTTGCTGTAAATTTCTGTCAAGTGGATGCATTGGCCTCTCACTCGATCATAGCCGGGCTTGATCGACCCCTAAACACTTGTCTCTGTCTCGTCTTTTGGGAAGGTGTGCTGTGCCGGTGGGATTTGCCAGAGATTTGGGCTTGATGGAGTGTTTATTTTTATTTTGTAATTATTTATGTACAGTTCGGATCGATAATACCTCACTCGGTGCCTCCTGGGGCGAACCATTAATTATTTAATCAAATTAAATCTATACCATCTTCCTTAAAGGAATGGTTTCTGTCATTATTTACTCACCCTCATGTCGTTCCAAACCAGTATGCTGCTGTTTGTTTAGTGGGAAACAAAAGGAGATGTTTAAGGAAAGGACAAAAAACACCATAATGCTAGTTTAAACCAGTTTTTAGTATAGTTAAGATACCATTATAGTTTTTTATACCATTTACAGCTTTTCAGCTTTTGTTTTAATTTAATTTTTAGCAATTTTGCGATGTGCTTTTGTCATTTTTATTCATTTAATTTAGGTTTAATTTATTTTTTTCCTGTTTAGTTTATTTCTAGTTAGTTAGTTCAGATAGTTGTAAATGCAACATTTCTAATTTTTCATCTAATATTGATATTTTATTGCAGCTTTTGCAATTAACAAAAATGTTTTTAATAGTTTTATTTAATAATAACCCTAGTTTAAATGACTCGTGCACTATATTTCAAGTCTTCTGACGTCTTATAAGTAAAATGTAAGTTATTGTTCACTGATTATTTTCTCCACAGAAGCTCTGAAATCTCATGTGCGTTTAATGGCCAGAAACGCCACTGGTTCTTGTATGGAGCTGAATCTATACGTGCCACATACAAAACTATCATATGACTTAGTCATATTCAATAACGGTGTTTTTTGGTCACTCTATGTGGTTGTTAATGGAAAGAGATGCAGCAAAGATTCAAAGTCTCGTTTTTTTGTTGTTGCATTGAATAAAATGACAGTATATGGGAATGGAACGACATGAAAATGAGTAAATTACTCCATTTAAGTCTAGTATGGACCTTATGTAGCTCCGCTGTCTTCTGGTTTGTATTTCCACAGCATGAAGGTAAGATCTTACGGATTTATGAATGAACCGCTCGTTTTAAAATCTTCCGGTCTACTGACATTTAGTTAACTCTACAATAAGTAAATCCGCTCTTCAACAGCGATGCCATAGAAATATACAGAGCTACAGCAAAAACAGTTGTTCAGAGTTCAAAGACAAAATTCAAAAGATGGCACATATGGTCTATATAATGTACGTTTGTTGCGGTATTATTTTCAAAGGAATTAGACTATTGTCAGTCGAGCTTTATTGATCTCGAAAGAGTTACTCAGGGAAAGTAGAACTGCTGCTATTTCAAGATCAGCATAATGTACATTTTAAAAGAGATACTTCAATAAAATTCAATATGACAATGTTAAAGAGAACCTAAATGGCGCATTTTGTTGTTGGAAAAACCAGTTATCTTCAGTTTGGAAGTATTAAAATTACTCTGAAAAAACAAAAACATACCCTAACAATAGGGCTGCACGATATATCGTTTTAGCATCGATATTGCGATGTGCGCATCGGACGTGCAATGTCAAGTTTAGGGTTCGTAGTTAATCCATACGGACCTGGAACCACAGTGATTTGCGGATTAATTGCAAAGTTTAACCATCATAGCGTGGAGTTTATCATTTGCATGTTTTATGCCCTGTCAGTTTAAACATTCAAGCGATTTTAAACCATTCAAGCACAAGACGACGTGAAAGAGAACTCAATTCAGTACTTGTGTGCCGTTTTCTGTGCACACAGAGCCACGCAGACCGCACGCAAACACTAAATTCCTTTCTTTTTCACGTATATTTGTGCTTGAATGGACACATACATGCAAAATGATGCCAAAATGCCCGTCTCGGTGTGTATCCTGATGTGTATCAGTATATTGGATCGGTGCATTTGGTCTTAAAGTGACAGCAGCCTAATAAACCTGCTGCTGTCGGTGTCATTAATGCTAATCAAACAACAAAATACATTTTGTAGCTGTAACAAAGATTAATTGTATGTAATTTTATACATTGAAGACTATGCAGTGCTATTTTACATTTGATTATTCAATTTCTGTACCTGAATACTGTTAGACTTAAACATAAAGCACTGTGTCTGTTCTGTTTATCTATACTTTCTATGCAGATTCACTCCTCTACAAAATCATGCCAATCATTCTAAAATGATTAATTCTTTCCAAACAGAGCTATTTAAGTCATCTGGTGAAATTATTTTCATATTGCAATATATATCGCAAAAAAAAAAATGATCGCAATGTCAGTTTTTTCCAATATCGTACAGCCCTACCTAACAAGTAGCTAAGCGGTAGTTTATGGCACTTGACTGGCACACCGCATCTGACCACTGCTCAAACCGACCCTCATTCATTTGATTTACCCATGCTGCAAAGCCAGCATTAGCCTAGCGCTACCGAGCGGCGCTCCTAGCGCTGTGCGAGCATCAATGTCATCCACTTTACAGGGATCACTAGAACTGCACTGTAGAAGTCCTCCTAGTATTGAAATGTCTCTATTTCTTTGGTTGTGGTTCTCTGCCTTCTGTTCCTGTACTAGGCTGTAATGCATGACCATGTTTATTATTTTCCTCTTGATTTTGATTGTTTCTTTGTTTTGGAACATTGAACAGCAAACTCCAATGTATCTTTGTGTAGACATGTCCTGCTGTACTGACGTGTTGTAGCATACACATCTACCCATTGGATGCTGCTTCTGTTATGTTAACTTTATGGAGCATGGTTGGGCCTTGCCTTCGCTCTTTATTTGCATGGAATTATTATTATTATTATTATTATTACTATTATTATTATTATTATTATTATGATCACACAATTCCACTCATACTAATATTTTCCAATAAAGACTGTAGATTTTCCCCTAACCCTCAGTGTGCTCTCTGCTGATTTCCATGTGTCGTACCCTCAAACCCCTCCCACTCCACTCTATGGCCTCTTTGGCCCCTCCCTCGAGTCATCTCTCAGCTCCTCCCACTTGCCAAAGTGAATCATGGGAATGTGCACTCACAAATACGGAGGCAAAATTATCACTTCAAGTCACACACATCCCATCTGCATTTCACTATCTGACCTTCTGCGTTTAGTGTATCTCGTTTTTTTTCTTCCGGAGAAACGGTACTTAAAGTCAACATGAACTCAATGATTTTAGTTCCACTCTTAATGCACGATTATTATTTGAAAATACTCTTCCGTTCAAAGGTTTGGGGATAGTGATCAGAAGTGACAGTAAAGACATTTATAATGTCACATTCTATTTCAAATAAATGCTGTTCTTTTGAACTTTCTATTCATTAAAGAATCATAAAAAAAAGTTTCCACAAAAATATTCTGCAGCACAGCTGTTTTTAATGTTTCTTAGGGAGCAAATCAGCATATTAGAATAATTTCACACAGGAATAAGTTACATTTTAAAATGCATTCAAATAAAGTTATTTTAAATTGTAATATTTTACAATATTACTGTTTAATGTATTTTTGATCAACTAAATACATCCTTGGTGAGCAAAACTATGTAAGCTTGTTTCCGTCTTGAAATAAAAAATTAAACTTCTCACAATTCTGACGTTTTTCTCGCAATTGTGAGTTTATATCTCACAATTCTGACTTTGTTTTTCTCTGAATTGTGAGAAACTTGCAATTGTGTGTTATAATGTCTAATTGTGAGGGGACGTTTTTCATGCAATGCTGACTTTTAGGGCTGTCAAACAATTAATCGCGATTAATCGTTTACAAAAAAGTTTGAGTTTGCATAATATATGTGGGTGTACTGTGTGTAATTATTATGTATATATAAATACACACAAATTAATGTATATTTAAGAGAAATGTTATTTATGTACAAAATATTTATTTATATAATAAATTATATAAAAATATAAATAAATACATATACTTGTAAATATTTCTCAAATATATACATGAATGTGTTTGTATTTATATATACATAATAATTATAGTACACCCACATATTTTTTATCTTTTTTGTATGCGATTAATCGTGATTAATCGTTTGACAGCCCTACTGACTTTATAAGACACAATTGTGAGTATATCACGTAATTATGATTTTATAAGATCCAATTGTGAGTTTATATCTCACAATTATGACTTTTTTTCTCAGAATTGCATGATAAACTTGCAATTGTGAGAAAAAATGTCCCCTCATGATTGGACATTATAACCAGCGATTGCAAATTTATATCTTGCAATTCTGAATTTATAAGATGAAATTGTTTGTATATATCTTGCAATTCTGAGAAAAAGTCAGAATTGTGAGATATAAAGTCAGAATTGCGTGATATCTTGCAATTCTGACTTTATATCTCATAATTCTAACTTTCTAACTTGCATTTGCTAAAAAGTTGCAATTACCTTTTTATTTTAATTTAGTGTTTGTAAACAAGCTTTCATATAGAAGACTTCTTTCAAAAACATTAAATATTGCTGGGATGTTTTTTTTATGTGCTTAAAATCTAATGATGTTTATTTATACAAATACTTTTTGATGTTTGGATGAGTGGTCATAAACTTGCTGGGTTCAGACTACATTATTTATTTATTTTTGTCTTATGATAATCACTGATTTTTGACTTCTACATTTTTCGTGTCGTGGATTACACGTTGCTTCCTGACCAATCATCGCTTGCCGTCTTTAACACCGTGCATGATGTCATCAAAAAGGCGAAACTAGTGACTGACTTCAGGAAACGAGCGTAAACAAACAATGACTAATAATTCCACCCTAGCATCACCATTACCATCGTCTCTCTTTTGTTTCGCCATGTTTGAAAGGCATGTACAGAAGAGTCGGGAATTGTCATTTACGAATCGCCACGACACCCCACGTCAAACGGATCGTGGCAAAATCTGCCAGATACTAGTCTGAACCCGGCATTATATAGTCTCACAGATAAAGACTCAATCTATATTATAGAACCTGCAGCGAAAACTAAACATGCAGAAATGGTCTGAGTAAAGGTAGACTGATAATTAGTTAAAAGGATCATCAGCTGGAAAGTGTTAGAGGTGAAAGGTCAGGGCAAAAGGGAAGAATCAAATACATCTGAATGAGGTTTAATCTTAACACAACTCTGCTACATGACCTTCAGTTGATGACCTTTGTTTCTAATGCTGGAGGTCAGAGAGGTTTCACTCAGTAAACATAATCTCAGATAGAAGTGAGGTTCATGGTTTATTAGGGACTCACAATGTACAATCTACTGAACGGCGAGTACATCGCACAATTATTCACTGATCAATATTTTTGCCTGGGTTTCTGAGGGAAGCAGAGGAGAAAGATCATTAGAATTCAGAGCGCGTGAACTGCACACTCCATACGTTTCTGCTGATCTAAGAGTTTTGCTTGAATCTCTGGAGCCCTGGGGAATATTTCCCGCTGAGTAAATCACCAGTTTCTCCTCTGTTCTGTTCTCCAAAGGCGGCGTGAAATGAGACAATAACAATTCTATATCAAGAGTTTCTGCACTTTTGCACTCGGAAAATTCCATCATTTCCTCAAGTGCAACTGTGTTTCCATTTCCCCAGGGCCAGAGACTCTTGAGAATTTAAAAATATTTCCCGTGACCTTTCACAGCACTGTTTTGTCCTCGTATTCTCCTCAGGAAAAAAAAATGCAATTCAAAATCAACACAGTTTCCTTCAACATGCTGTTAGAAACGAGCGATTAGGATGTTGTTCACCCAAAGATGACAATTGTCGTCATTTACACACCCCTTTTAACTCCAAACATTGTTTGTACTTCAGTGTTCTTCAAAATATCTCAATTAAGTTTTACAGGTTTGGAACAACATGAGGGTGAGTAAATGGCTATGTTTTCCATCCACCTATTATGCACATTTTGGGATATCGCATGGAGGAAAAAAAAAAAGCTGGATGGAAATGCCAAGATATGCATAAATTTTAAAAATTTGCATTGAGGTGGATACATTTTTTTTTTTAACATGCACATGCACATAAACTGCGATGGAAACACATTTACCAAATAATTTCCTCGATGTGCAACAAAAACACTCACGTGACTTTGCCTCAACAGCGGATGTGATTGGATAACTGAACTAACCATTGGACCAATCGTAGAGCAATATTTCAATAATGCACAAGTTAAATTCACAACTTTTAATGGAAACATAGCTAATGATAGAATGTTCATTTTTGGGTGAACTGTCCCTTTAAGGCAGAGGTCAGATTTATTTATTTATTTTTTTGCCATGACATCTTGGAAATCTTGACCAATAGTGCTCATTCTACAGTATGCAAATGCAGATCTGAATACCTAGCCAACACACTGCGACGTACATACTTCAACACTGTTGTACATACTTCACATGCATTACTGTGGCTGTAACATACTTCAGTACTCAAGGAGGGATGATGGTTACAGTTGTCTTCTGCATATTAAAGAGGACCTATAATGTCCCTTTTCACAAGATGTAATATAAGTCTCTGGTGTCCCCAGAATGTGTCTGTGAAGTTTCAGCCCAAAAATGATGACAGAATTTTGATTTTTGGGTGAACAATCCCTTTAACATGAAATAAGACACTTATTTCAGTTTTAACATATTTAACAGACCCATATGTAAGGAGTAGACTAATATTTAGCCATCTGTCACTGTCACAAAAATCACCTTAAAAGAGTTTATTATGCTATGTTAAACATATAGATGGATGCATTTGAAACCTTAAAGGGTTAGTTCACCCAAAAATGAAATTTCTGTCATTAATTACTCACCCTCATGTTGTTCCACACCTGTCAGACCTTCCTTCATCTTCAGAACACAAATTAAGATATTTTTGATAAAAATCCGATGGCTCAGGCTACGTTTACATGCACCCAAATAATCCATTTGTAATCGGATTGACGGCTCAATCGGATTGAAAAAAGTTAATGTAAACACCTTAATCGATCCGAATGAAATTTCGATCGGATTGGAAGGGATGGTTTATTCCTTTTCTAATCCGATCCAACAGCAAAAAATTACCATGTAAACGCTTGAATCCGACTACTTTCTCAATCGTATTCAGCTCTGGGGCACATGCGCAGTGCAATGTTGACATGCATTACGCAGTGCGCAAGTTCACGTCTTTAGTTGTAAAGACGTATGCCAGCAGGCAGTGGCGTATGTATCCCTTCGTTATAATATTGGATTTTTTCCGTTTTAAAACAAGAAGGGAAGCCAATGGATATCACACAAGAAGCAACGTGCAAACTTTGCTCAAGAGTTATGCCGGTGAAAAAGTCTCAACCTCGGTCAGTATTCACCACAAAAAGTGAAAGTAAAAAGTGACAGAGCTGTCTGAGGCTGTATTAATAAAGCATATTCTCAGAGACGAATTTCAACATAAAATGTTGATAACGGTATATAACGTTCTAAATTTATTCCATTATTTCTCTTGTGGCCGTACATGGCTAGTGAAACAAATGAGAATAATAGTATTTCGTGTAAACAGGTTGTTTGAGTGTTTGTCAGTGCTTGAAGTAAAGCTACGCTTAATTTTCATTGATGACCATATATAGCCTACACTCTTAATAATTTTATAGGCCTATAATTTATTGTATAAGACCTAAAAATATTTTTTTAATCATTTTCAAAGATAGCAAATAGCCTAATCTTATATTATCCTCAGGGCACGTCAGTTATGCGGTGATGCGCTATGAAATTATTGCGCGGCAAAATTATTATAATATTAATTTAATAATGAAAGAAAGAAGCCTAACAATAGTAATGTAACATGCCTACATTAATTGGAAATGCCATATCTTCTTAATATTGCCTAGATTTGATGCTTTTGACAATATCTCGTCGATACATGATCGTTTGTTGACGTAACCCGGGTTACCGCAAGTGTGATTGATATGACGTCACACACGCAGAGCGCATGCGCAATCGGAATGTATATAAAACACATATAAACGGATATTTAAGTCAGATTACAATGTTTAGAGTACATGTAAACAGATCTGCAGTCGGATTCAATTCATTCGGATTGATGTAAATTGGTGCATGTAAACGTGAGTCCTCCATTGCCAGCAATAACACTCCCTTTTCAATGCCCAGAAAGCTACTAAAAACATATTTAAAACAGTTCATGTGATTACAGTGGTTCAAACTTAATGTTATAAAGAGACGAGAATACTTTTTGTGCGCCAAAAATAACAAAATAGCGACTTCATTCCACAATATCTAGTGATGGGCGATTTCAAAACACTGCTTCATGAAGCTTCGAAGCTTAACGAATCTTTTGTTTCGAATCAGTGTGCCAGAATCACATGATTTCAGTAAACGAGGCTTCGTTACGTCATAAGTGTTTCGAAACTTCAATAGTTCACGTGACTTTGTCAGTTTGATGCACGCTCCGAACCACTGATTCGAAACAAAAGATTTGTAAAGCTTCGAAGCTTCATGAAGCAGTGTTTTGAAATCGCCCATCACTAGATATTGTTGAATAAAGTCGCTATTTTGTTTTTTTTTTGGTGCACAAAAAGTATTGTTGTCGCTTGATAACATTAAGGTTAAACCACTGTAGTCACATGAACTGTTTTAAATATGTTTTTAGTAGCTTTCTGGGCATTGAAAAAGGGAGTGTTATTGCTGATCCATTGGATTTCATCAAAAATATCTTAATTTGTGTTCTGAAGATGAACGAAGGTCTTACAGGAGTGGAACGACATGAGGGTGAGTAATTAATTAATGACAGAAATGTATTTGTTGGGTGAACTAACCCTTTAATTTGGGATGTTTTATTATGTGAGAAGTATCAAAGGTAAAGACATTTATAATGTTACAAAAAAATTATTTTTCAAATAAACTAAAATCCTGAAAACTTATCACGGTTCCCAGAAAAATCAAGCAGCACGACTGTTTTTAAAATCGATAATAAGAAACGTTTCTTGAGCAGCAAATCAGCGACCGCAAAATTACAAACTAAAAATCAAGTTTTAAAAAATTCTGTTTAATAATAACATTCTATAAAGGTTTTTTCTGTATATAACCAGTGCAGGTTATGTAGCTAACTCAGTATGGGAGTTATTTTGTAAGTGTGTGTGAGTCGGACAGCTGAGCGGCTGAAATAGAACTTTGAGGAGCAGCTGTCAAACACTCCTTCCCTCCCCCTCCATCGCTCTCTCCCTCCCCTCCCCCTCCTCCAATCCCATCATTCCCTCCCCCTCCGTGTGTGCCCGAAACCCCCCACCCCTCCATCTGTCTGTGTTATGTCCGTCACTGAATCCGTTTGACTGCTGAATCAGCCGCGTCCGGAGCTCATGCGCTCTCGTAAACACCTGTCTTTAGAGTTCAATACATTTCCTATTAAACCAGACCTCCTGTCTGAAGCAGTTAGGTCCAGTATATTTTCCCCTCAAAGAAAGCACGGCTAATCCCGAGGGAATGGGATCAGTTAGATCCGTGGTAATCCAGATAAAGAACGAGTCCTACCTGCAGTTACATGGCCATTAGATCCAGCAGGTCACGACGTTAGAATCGTCACCTGGCTTCAGTTAAATAAAGAACAGGTAATATTCAATCATCAGGACGGCCTCTGGGCTCTGCTTCATGTCCTGCTGATAAGACGAGACATTTCACAACATCACTAACCCTTATACAAACATTTACCATGGTAACCACAGTTTCTACAAAAACACCATAGTTACTCCAGATATTATTACTACTGCACATTCATAATTAATATGGTATCTCAAAATGTGTAAGATGCCTTTATTAATGTATTGCTAATGTATATACTGTTAATTTAACATCTTAATTATTTAGATGTTTTCTGTTATCAATATTTATTATTTAGTTTTTTTATTATTATTTTACTATTATTTTAGTTCTTATTTACATTTTTATTGATGTTAATTCTAATTTATAACATTGTATTTGATTATTTTTATTATTTTATTTAATACCAGTTTTTCTGTAGTAGCAACTATTTTTAGTTTTATTTTACTATTATTTTAGTTCTTATTTTAATTTATTGATGTTAATTCTAATTTATAACATTGTATTTGATTTTTATTTTATTTAATACCAGTTTTTCTGTAGTAACAATAACTATTTTATTTTTTTATTCTATTTTTTTTACTATTTTTATTGATGTTAATACTAATTTATAACAGTCTTCTGTAGTAACAATCTATTTTTAAGTTTTATTTAATTTATTTTTAGTTATTTTCATTTCATTGATGCTAATACAATTTGTTTTCTCTAGTAACAAACTATTTAAGTTTTATTTTTTTATTTATCATTTTATTTTGAAGCTAATACTAAATTATAAGTTCAGTAGTAACAATAACTTTTTTTATTATTTTATTTATTTTCTTATTGACTTTTTTTTTTATTGATGCTAATGCAAATTTAAAACAGTTTTTTGTAGTATTTCTTATTTAATTTATTTAATTTATTATTTTATTTAATGTTATTGAAGTTAATACCAAATGAGTTTTTCTGTATTAACAATAACTGTATCTTATTTTTTTAGATCATTATTTTTATTAACTTTTATTTTCATTTTTATTTATGCTAATGCCAAATTATAACAGTTTCTCTGTGGTTAAGATAACTAGTGGTATTTTAGCTGAAACTATTGTAAATTTTTAAACAATTAAATACATGTGTGTCTTTCTCATTGGCTATGTTCAGAATGGAGTCCTAGTGTACTATTTAATTTAACTATACTATACTATACTTTTCAAAAATGTATAAATGAATTTATGAATGCTTTTGCTTGTGTCTCACGAGTAAGGCTAAATATGTGAAACTCTTCGTAATATGCAATGATAAACATTTTTAAAAAGCCATATACTTCAATGAGAGTCACATAACCTCATCATGTCTGGTGAATGTCATCCAGTCATCAGGTTATCTTGACACATAGTCTACTATTCCGAACATAGCCTGTGTTTTCTCACACGGTTGTAGCTGATCTCTGATCGGTTGTGTGGACTCTATTTTGTGATTGATTGTCCCGTACAGGAGCACATTTTAGCAGGCACCAGCATAGTCATGCTACCTCCTGCCGGCATTTTCACCTGGCTGCTACAGCAACGCCTCTGCCTGCTGAGTTCCCGCCCCCTCATCTGCCCCCGCCCCAGTACCAGGAAGTCCCGCCCCCTTTCCTACCTCAGGCCTTACAGCAGCAATACCTCATCCAGCAACAGCTACTGCAGCGCAGGTACAAAGTGCACCTAAACATATTTGGACATTTAAAAATGCAAGATAAAAGATGGAGAAACACACAAAACAATTGATAGATAAAAGGTGTTTCATCATATTCGTCAGACGCACACAGGAGCGAGTCCCGCTGAACACGCATCGGTTACGCCCAGGATATGAATATGCTCCGCCCCTCCACGTCCCACAGCCAATCCCACAGCAGCCCAGATACCTGGCGGAAGGCACCGACTGGTGAGTTCTGCATACAAAGCAGCAGTAAACTAACTCCATTGAAGCTGCTGATTGATTGTTTTTAAATTATTCTTATTCAAATGAACACGTTCACATGTGTTTATAGGGATCTGAGTGTGGACGCAGGTGTGCCACATCAGTATCCTCTGCAGCAGATTCCTCAACCCTACCAGCATTACCTGGCCTCTCCCAGAATGCACCACCTCCCCAGGAACACCTCCTCCACCCAGGTGGTGAGTGTCTAAGCAACATGTCTATGGCTGTGTCTGAAAACGCATACTCTCTTGAGTAGGTACTTATTTTGAATAAGTAAGTGCTTTAGAACACACTTTTTTTTTTTTTAGCAGTTGCATATAGTATGAGTGAGTGTAGTATGAATGCAATTCGGACGCATTGTCATTATCGCCATGTTGTCGTTATCATGTGACCTACAAGCGTCACTTGCTTCACCGCCATTCACAAATCCTCTCTGTGGCCTCATGGGATTGTAAAGCGTCCACCGTATGCACACTTCAGAATCTGACTGGAAGTAGTAGGTCATCTGGGCACTTTTTGCCTATGCTTTTGAGTATTTTTAATTCAGACATACTTTTCGCTGCGTACTGGTTTTCACCTGCTATGTAGTAGGGAAGTGTGCGATTTCAGATGCAGCCTATACTGCAACAATGTAACATGAATATTATATGTAATTTATTATTTATAGATGATAATTATTTATTGTTATAATTAATAATTAAATAAAAATTCATTTTGATAGACAATATTAATAATAAAGTAAAACAAAGTATTTTTATTTTATTAAGTGTCTGCCAAATGCATAAAAAATAATTTATATAATTTATTTAGATTGAAGTATTGAAGTGTCATAAATATTATGTAATACATGTAGTATTATTATTATTATTATTATTATTATTATTATTTATAGATAATTCTTATTTACTTTGTTATAATTAATAATTAAATAAAAATGCATTCTCGGAGACACTATTAATAATAAAATAAAAGTATTTTAATTTATTATGAATAAATCTGCCAAATGCATAAAAACATAATTTGTTTTTTTTTTAATTTAGATTGAGTTTTAAAATTGTCATAAATATTATATGTAATAAATGTTTTATTATTATTTATAGATCATTCTTATTTACTTTGTTATAGTTAATGCATTTTTATTTAATTATTTTCGCAGACACTATTAATAATAAAATAAAATAATGTTTTATTTTATTAATAGCATCTGCCAAATGCATAAAAAACATAATTTGTTTTTTTTTAAATTGTCATAAATATTATATGTAATAAATGTATTATTGTTTATAGACAATTTTTATTTACTTTGTAATTAATAATTTTTTTTTAATTATTATTATTAAGTGTCTGCCAAAGGCATACAAAAACATAATTTATATATTTTTCTATTTAGATTGAAGTGTCATAAATATTATATGTAATAAATTATTATTATTATTATTTATAGATCATTCTTATTTACTTTGTTATAGTTAATGCATTTTTATTTAATTATTTTTGCAGACAATATTAATAATAAAATAAGTGTATTATTTTATTAATAGCATCTGCCAAATGCATAAAAAACATATATTTTGTTTATTTAGATTTTTAAAGTGTTGAATGTGGTCCTCAAAAAATGAGCACAGAGTGTTTGTCATGTATGTTAATTTTATTTATTTATTTATTTATTTATTTAATTTGTAGGTTGTCCATGAGATAAGGAATTATCCATATCCACAGCTCCACCTGCTGGCGCTGCAGAGCTTGAGTCCCAGCAGACACTCTTCTGCTGTTCGGGAGAGTTATGAGGTAACACACACACACATGCACAAACAGATGAATACTACCACACACACATTCATGCTTTGCTCTGATTAACACTGAGTGTGTGATTGTGTGAAGGAGCTGCTGCAGTTAGAGGATCGATTGGGAAGCGTCAGCCGAGGGGCCGTGCAGACCACCATAGAGAGATTCACCTTCCCGCACAAATACAAGAAGGTTAATACATATAGTTTGATATTTTTATTTTCATGTCCAGCCCAGAGTTTTCTGCTGCTAACACACTTGTGTTTGTGTGTGTGTAGCGGAAGCCACTGGATCTGAAGTTATGTGAGAGTGAGGAAGAGTCTGATGTGGATGAGAAATGCACCATCTGCCTCTCCATGCTGGAGGATGGAGAAGATGTCAGGTAGTATAATACAGATGACAGAAACACTTTACACTACTGTTCAAAAGTTTGGGGTCGGTAAGATTTTTTTCAGTGTTTTTGAAAGAAGTCTCTTTTGCTCACCAAGGCTGCATTTATTTGATCAAAAATACAGTAATATTGTGAAATATTATTCCAAATTAAAATAAGCTTTCTATTTGAGTATGTTAAAATGTAATTTATTCCTGTGATCAAAGCTGAATTTTCAGCATCATTACTCCAGTCTTCAGTGTCACATGATCCTTCAGAAATCATTCTGATATGCTGATTTGCTGCTCAAGAAACATTTCTGATTATTTTCAATGTTGAAAACAGTTGTGCTGTGATACATTTTTTTAGGATTCTTTGATAAATAGAAAATTCAAAATAACAGCATTTATTTGAAAGAAATCTTTTGTAACATTATAAATGTCTTTACTGTCACTTTTGATCAATTTAATGCATCATTGCTGAATAAAATGATCAATTTCTTTCAGTTCTTTAAAAAATAAAATCTTGCTGACCCCAAATTTTTGAACAGTAGTACTACACCAGGGTTTCCCAAACTGGGGTCGGGGAACTGCAGGATGTTCTGGAGTTGATAAAAATCTATTAAAGGGTTAGTTCACCCAAAAATGAAAATAATGTCATTAATGACTCACCCTCATGTCGTTCCAAACCTGTAAGACCTTCGTTCATCTTCGGAACACAGTTTAAGATATTTTAGATTTAGTCCGAGAGCTTTCTGTCCCTCCATTGAAAATGTATGTACGGTATACTGTCAATGTCCAGAAAGGTAATAAAAACATCATCAAAGTAGTCCATGTGACATCAGAGGGTCAGTTAGAATTTGTTGAAGCATCTAAAATACATTTTGGTCCAAAAATAACAAAAACTACGACTTTATTCAGCATTGTCTTCTCTTCCGGGTCTGTTGTCAATCCGGGTTCACGACTCCGCAGTGACACTGCTGATGCAAGACGCTGCTGACGTGTTATCTGGTGCGCCCGAGCTTCGTTTACAGTCTGAGGGAGACGCACGCTGTATTCAAGCTATTCTACATTGTTTGTATTTTGGTATTGCTATATTTTTTAAAATGGTGCGCAAGTAGGGTGACCAGATGAGATTCGGGACGGGACGGGACGGGTGGGGGGGTGGGGGGGGGGTGTTCTATGATATTAGACTGCGTAGCCTATAACCTGAACCAATCATATTTTTATTCAAAGATCAACAGTCTGCCATTAGTCTTTAGTCTGCCACAAAAAAACAACATTAAAATCATGAACTCAAATGTCATTGTGAAAAGAAAAACAACAATGACTGTTGTAAGTAACAGTGCATAAATCATACCTTTCTGTATAGCCTAACGCTAATAAGCTTAAACGAAAATAACGAAATAATTGTGTAGTGAAGTATTTTTTTGTACACAGTGCTGTGAACAATCAATCACTCCATGTACGCGTGCATCACTGTCCTCCTCGCGCCTGCAGCAACTTGCGCTCTCTTCATCAAGGCAAAAAGAGCATGCATATCTAAATTCGCGCCTAGCCGCCTACGGTATTTTTTTTAGAACTTACAAAAAAAGATGCTGCAGCCAATGAGCAGCCGGCGAGGGCTGGTTGCAGGGCGACTCAACTTCCGCAGACAGTTTTTTAATGTTTATCAGACAATAACTTCTCAAGATTTTGCTTTAGTATAATTTTCGGGACAATTAGGGCCAGATTTGGGATTCGGGACAACAGTTTAGATTTCGGGACTGTCCCGAATTTTTCGGGACGTCTGGTCACCCTATGTGCAAGTGTGCATGTCGCGGATGTCCTAATCGCCAAAAACAACCACGGCGACGTAAAAGTGCATTACCAACGCTGACAGATGAAAGGATTCAAGGGAATCAATTCAATGGAAAGGATTCTGGAAGAGAAGACAATGCTGTCGTAGAGTCGTAGTTTTTGTTATTTTTGGATCAAAATGTATTTTCGATGCTTCAACAAATTCTAACTAACCCACTGATGTCACATGGACTACTTTGATGATGTTTTTATTACCTTTCTGGACATGGACAGTATGCCGTACATATATTTTCAATGGAGGGACAGAAAGCTCTCGGACTAAATCTAAAATATCTTAAACTGTGTTCTGAAGATGAACGGAGGTCTTACGGGTTTGGAACGACATGAGGGTGAGTCATTAATGACATCATTTTCATTTTTGGATGAACTAACCCTTTAATGAATTAAATATAAATGTGTTGTTAAATTATTGAAATATTAACTTAAAATCAGGGGGTGCTTGGGTCAGAGATGACAATTTAAAAAAAAAAAAAATCTCTTTACTACACTATAAATACTACAAGGTACCAGCGTTATTTTAGTATTTATATACTATTATAGTATTTATAAATATTTTGAATTAGTTTTATTTTTATTTTAGTATTATTTATGTACTATTAGAGTATACATTAATATTTTGAATTAGCTTGGGTTTTTTATATTTTCAGGTTTTATTTTAAAGGCACAATATGTAAGATTTTTGGATTAAAATATCCAAAAACCACTAGAACGGTGTTATATATTTTGTTGTCTTGTGTACTTACATTATCCCAGATGTTTCCAAGAATGTTTAAATCCAGAGAAATAAGCAATTTAAACCAGGACACGGACCGTGTCCCTGCGTCACCTATCAATGGCGTCATACCCGCATTACCCTCGATCTCCGTTTTTTTTTTTTTGTAGAAACCATGGAAACACCAAAGACGCTTTAATATATTACATGTTTTATTAGACAAGGGAACAAGTGTTTGTTTTCTGTCGATGAATGTATCCAATCATTGTTATATAACTCAACACATTTAGTCTTATTGTTTGAATCTCGTTTTCTTGATTATATTAATGATATTCTAATATTGATGTATCTTACCGCAGTAAGTATCTCATAGTAGCCGAACACTCAGAGTAATGTTATAACATCATTTTCAACACACAAATGTATCTAATATGATAAACAGAGCTGCTTTACCCACATACGCTTGACTGGAAGAAGCGGAAACGGCGACTGTGGCATGCTCTGCTTCATACTACAATAACGTTAATAATCGCATCCATAAACGTGATTTCTGCCCGAGTCACGACAGATTCTTTTCCATCGGCTGTGAGGTGAAGACAACATCTCCCATGATTCCACACTCAATCTCAGCATCATCAAGCTACGCCTTTGTTTCGAATAGGCGACCTCTAGTGGTGAAAAACTACATAGTGTGCCTTTAAATTTAAGTTTCAGTAATTTTGTAGTGTGCGTTTGTCACTAAAAACTTTACTCATCCTAAATAAACCATTTCTATACTTACAAAAACATAAAGAATAAGTGATCTAATCTCTCTCTCCGTCTCTCTTTCAGGCGGTTACCCTGTATGCATTTGTTCCATCAGGCGTGTGTGGATCAGTGGTTGGCCACCAGTAGGAAGTGTCCCATCTGCAGAGTGGACATCCAAACACAGCTCACCCCCGAGAGCTGAAACAAACACGCATTAACAAATAACTCACACACACATGCTCTCTTTCGCTCTTATACATCCACAGATATGTCTGTACAGACATTTCCATCCACACACACACACACTGTATATTACCTACACACATGTATGAGCCATCCAACACACACTAAACACACACTCACACGCTTTACTGAGCCAATGACAATAACTGACACTACACACACTCACACACATGCTGGTAGAACTTACTAAAGGGTCTGTCGCAAGGAGTGATTCTGTCTGTAGGGAAATGGTGTGTGTCCGTAGCATGTGTGTGTATTTGTGCAATTCCTTAAGCCATGAACTTTACTAAAGACCCTCAGCTTGCATACAATACACACACACACACTTACACACTAATTATAATGTATACACAATGAAGCGGATAAGACACTGTCAAATCTAGCTGCTGGAGTGTGTGTGTGTGTGTGTGTGTCCACTGTATTTCTGATCTGCAATACTGCTTTAGTCTTACACACTGGAGCTACTTCGGCTTGCGTGTGTGCGTATGTGCGCTTGTTCACCATTTTGGTGCGCGTGTATCGTATGTGTGTTAATATTTTCATGGGTCACTGGGTTAGCGGTGCACGACGGTGCATGTAGAGAAGCCAAAAAAAGAACACATGCTCAACGCAAACATTTCTGAGACAGCAGGAGGAGGGCTGTTGTCTTACACACACAAAAAAAAACAACAAAGTAGGCGGAGAATGTCGTGATTGGTGGATTTGTGTAGATAGGCGCAGTAGTAGTTGCATGCATCTGTGCTTGGGTTGTTGTTTCAAGGTACACCTGGAAGTGTGTGTATGTGTGAGAACGCATGAATGTGTATTAGCTCCTTTAAGCTGTGACGATCCGTAACATTATCAGACTCATGTAGCGCGCGCGTGCGTACGTGTGTTTGCGAGAGAGAGAGAGACCCTGCCATGACCTTTGACCCTAAATGCCTACTGAAAAAAGCACATGTGAGCATAGCTGAAGTGCCCGGCCTCACTCTGGTGCTGCGCTGCCATGGTTACTGTATTTATTATTGGTATTTAAAACATGCAGTGTTTGGAGGGGGGCGGGGCTTGTGCGTGTCCAACCATGTTCGTGTGTGACAGGTTTCCCCTCGTGGTTGCTATGCTGGATGCTATGCTGTATTGCTAGAACTACAATGTAGAATGTCGTGTGATAGAGGACCATCCGCCAACAGCACACAAGCGGGTCGAGAAGGACGAATCGGGAATTATTCGTATTTTCCCCAACAAGGCCCGAAACATACGCAATTGTAACAGTTTTCTGCTATGATTAGTTTTTTGCTTCAGGTCAGATGTTTTTTTTTTTGTTTTGTTTTTTTTAAAAGTATCTTGCTGAGCAAGTTAAAATTAGCGAAACTGTTGACATGTTTACAGCTTGCAACATGAACAATAGCACATTTGGTATAATGGTGCAGACACCGCTGAGCACTGCATAAATGCACATTAAAAAAGGGAAGCATGCTTGCAATGTGTACGTTTCTGGCCTTAGGCCGTGTGTCCAAAAAAAGTTTTTTCCAGCAGCATACTTTTCCAATTGTTTTCAATGGGAGCGCCGTGTTTTTTTTAAACGTGCAACTAGGAGCTTTTTACCAGTCGCCGAGAGTTGAAGAATGTTCAATTTTAAGTAAATCACTGTCGCTCTTTACCCAGCCGTCCAATCACAGTGGAAGAGGGGCGGGACCAACCGCACATTCTGCTTGTACAACATCAACAGATGACGACAAGCACAACAACCGAACAAAATCATTAAAAACAATACCCAGAGCAAATACTTTACATTGTGTCAACATTTTTATATAAAACAATGCGGAAACAAACTATCTGTGAAATAAGAGAATAGTAACACTCCCGCGGATATTCCATATCATAACAAGCAAAACGTTTCAACTGAAAAAACACTTGGTGGACACGTGGCCTTTCCCTTTTTAGTTGTTTTGTTTTTTTTAAAGCATAATTTTAACTACTTACTTTTTAAATGCATTGTTTTTCAAAACTTCTGGTTTAGTTTGGCTTCAAATGCAACATTTTTGGGGCCATTTTAAAAACCACTTCAGTTTTTATTTGTTTCAGCCAATGAGCTGCGTTTTTGCCTGTGCATCGGCTCCTCCCCCCACCCAGTGTTCTGTGTGCTGATTGGTGGATGATGGCTCGTGTTGATCGTTTACACAGGGTTATGTCCGTTGAAATGCCTTAAGTATTTAACAATCATAATTTATTACTAACTGTAGATATTGTGAGTGCGTATTTAATTTTGTATAGTTTCATTTTTTGCAATGGAATCATATTTTATTTATTTAGAAATAACACAAAATGATTAAAACTCTTACCTCATGTTTGAGTTGGTTTGCGGGAATGCTTCGCATGCGGTTGGTCGTGTTCGTGTGTGTTTCTCCCTTTGGTGCTGTGACCTTACTGACATTCCGCTTGCTGACTGGTCAGACGCGGCAGCGGAGTGGGAGTATTATGGGTTTTGATTCGCTGTCCTGTTTGCACTCTTAGTTTTCCAAGGCCACCCTCTCACTGGCATCGTTTTTTACCACTCTGGCGACCTTTGCAACAATCTTTCTCTCTTTCTCTCTGTAAGTCTTTCTTACATTGTTAATGTTTACATGATCTTTACCTCTCTCGTCTCATATCTGTCTATAGTTTGCTAGTGTTTAACACTTTTATTCTCGTTAATGTTTACATCCTCTACTTGCTTTCTTTCAGTCTTCTCATGCTTTTTCTGTCTTGAACAGTCTTAAATTGTTAATGTTTACATCTGAGGGTGCGTTCATAATCTAGTGAGCTTCCCTACATAGGTGATTACCTTCTAAGGCAGCATACTAACCTCATAAATGACTGTTTTGAAACGCACTACATAGGCAGCAACAAATACACAACGCACAATAGCGTCTCATATTAGCATATTGCTAAGCTAACAAAGCGATAGGCATGAAATATATATAGCATGCATAAATATTGGTTAAAATAGTCCATTGTTAATTACATAGAACTGTTTTTATCAGTACATTTTGGTACTAAAATATAGAAGCTTTTTTTCCACCATAAAATAAAAAAGCGACTTATCTCAATCTTGACTTTTTTTCTCTGAATTGTGAGATATGAACTCACGTAAAGTCAAAATTGCGTGATATAAGCTCTCAAGTATGAGAAGTCATGCAATTCTGACTTTAAAACTCGCAATTCTGAAAAAAAAAGTCAGAATTGCGTTGACAACTCGCAATTGTGAGGAAAAAACGTAGAATTGTGAGATAAAAGGTCGCAATGACCTTTTTTTTATTTATTTTATTTAGTGGCGGAAACAAGCTTCCATACTAAAATGAATCATACTTATGATTGTGCCCGCATTCTCCACCGTATTTTCTGACCGAGATTATCACATTGCATTTTGAGATTGCATTCCCTATTAAGCATGCATGTGATTTTAGATCCTTTATAACAGCCATCGCCTAGGCAGTGTGCATATGGTGTTGTCTAACCTAGGTAGGAGGCTTACTAGGATTTGGAACAAGCCCAAGTCTTTCCCTCAATCTCTCATTCCTTGTGCCTATTTCTGTTTTATTCTCAATCTTCATCTCTGATATTGACAGTCAGCACTTTCAGACTGTCTCCAGGGCATGTGAAACCTCTTCCTAGTTTATTTTGCCAGTCTCTCTCTCTCTTTCTCTCTTTCTCTTTCTCCCTGTCTCATGGCAGGGTCAGGACTAACAGAGTATGATAAAGCACAACAGATTTAAAATGCATGTTTCTCAGGTTTGAATATATACATGACTAAATAGAAATATACAGCTACATAGAGAAAATAAAGACTAGTGCAGATGTTCTACTAATGATATTAGAGGATTGATTTTTTTGCTGCTGCTTGCATTTGAAAAACAAAACAAAACCAACAACAAAAAAAAAGACATTAATAATAATGTTGTCCTAAAAGTGCCAGTGACAGGGGTGCCGCGTGCTGTGGGTGTTTTTTCACTAGCGGATTTTCTAGCAGAATATAGACTATTTATCATTCATATTAAAGCAATAGCGCCTCCTGCTGGTGTGACTGCTAGTACGTAACTGGTCGAGTAAAAAAAAGTCTGTGTAAAATGTTAGAATTCTCTTTTGGTGGAATTTTTGTACCTTATTTATTACTACTACTAATGATGAATTTAAAAGTGGCATTGCTAAAATGTTTTTGGTTTTGTTTCGTTTTGTTTTCATTTTTGTTTAATTTCAAAGCTTGTACATTATCCTTTTTGTATGTGCTCATTTTGTAATAAAAACTGTTGAAATGCTTAAATTGCTGTTTTGCTCTCTTTCTATATAATCATCTTTCTATATAATTTCATTATAAATTGGAAAATCCAGCTGACACCTGGTGGCATCTGGTTTTACATGATTTCTGGCTGGTCCAAGCCGGCTGGTTGAAGCTGGTATACATGTTGTGAACAAAACGTAGATGCTGATTTGTTATGTGTACAGTGTTTTATTTATTAGGATTGTAATGCAGTTCACCCATCTTAACAGTAGAGGGCCAAACAGACTCTTTTAAATGCCTAATGAGACAGTATATGCACAATTCAAATATGAACAAAATTAACATTTTAATGTATATTCACTGAAACATTATCTCATCTTTGGCATTTATTGGTGAATATATTCAGTAAGAGAGACAAGAGAGCGTATCATTTATATATAATATGCTAATTTATTGTAATAATTTATGAAACCCCTTACATTCTCTGTTACCAAAGCAATAAATAATTCACTCTCACTTTTTATCTTCTAACACTGTTGTACGTATGACACAGATGAACTCAGAATCATTAGAGTCGAGGTGAAATTGTGTTCGCAATGCAATTTCCTTCTGCAACGAGGAATACTTTTGATTTCATGTTGACTTTAAAGCCTCTTAGAGTCCTAAATAATAGTACAGATTAATTTGAATACTTTGCGAAATGTTTTATATATTTGGTAAAATAAATATTTACAATAATTTATACATCTAAGAGACACACATAAACTTTCCCCATCCGTTCTAGCCCTGGGTGTTGTCGCTATTCAGAAAGGAGAGTTTATCCAGGTAGGTCATTGCTTTGCACACTACCAAGCTATAATATGTCTCCAGCATGCCACAGCCCCTCCCCTTCCCCTCCCCTAAATCCTGCCAAGCCACGCCCATCAGCCCCGCCCCCATTCCTGCCGAGCTGAATAGGAAGTCATAGCAGCAGGGGTTATAGCGAATGTGCCGGTCACCGGAAAATCGAGCGCTGTGAGTGGCCACCACACCTGCCCGTCTTGCACACAGGCCAATCAGAACATCGGAGGGGAGGGGCAGCGATACGTCCTCCGCAGCGACATAAACTTTTCTCACGACGTCTTGAGATAGAAGGAATGCCGGGCCGGAGCAGTAGTCTGGAAGATATTTATCAGGATACAACTGATAGGGCAAGTAATACGGTTTGTCGGGATTTCTCTCAGGTGCAGCCCGATGGATGACCCTGCCCAGGTAAAGGTCATCCGGATGTGTTCTCAGTCCCAGCAGGTATGCTGTAAGTGCAGGAAGGTTTAAATACACAGAATCCTCAGAAAAAACGATAAATCGGGCTTGTGGGCAAAAAAGTAGGATCCAGCGAAGCGCCATTTTAACTTGCTCCCAGTGTCCCCTTTGCCAGTCTCCCCTTGAAACGCCTCCCTCGAACTGCACAATGTCACCATACCGTGCCGATTCCTCCCTCATCATCTCTTGCTCCGCCCCTAAAGGGGAGGAGCCTGTGAAAAACAATGTTCGCACGGCAACACGGTGCACCGAAGTCTGATTGGCCCAGGAGTTTCGGACCGCCTCCCTCTGGCTCAAGTTACCAGGGGAACTCAGGACCACCGTGAGGATGAGGAGGTCCTGGTGATGAAGGCAGGGTGCGGTGTTAATGGGATAGAGCTGCGAGTGTTGACCCTGGTCTCAGTCAGGTCCAGTTTGCGTGCACGCTCCCTGACCTCGAGGACAACCCGGTCAGTGTAGGCGGCAGGAGAAGACTGCAAGAGAAACTCTTCGACTATGTCACCCCCAAACAGCAGCGCGTGAAACAAGATGACGTTACACAACAGGAAGCACCACTGATGAGTCTGCAGCCGAAACACACAGATCTGGGAGAGACAGTGGAACAACAAATGTGACCAAGTTAAAGCAACACTGGAAAACTACACTGAAAAAAATGGTGAAGGATTTAATTTGAAACAAGGGTTGCTAAGGTGTTCTGAGTGTTTTTATTGTTGTTATTTGGTTGCTAGAATGTTTTGAATGGTTGCTAGGGTGTTGTTAGGATGGTTTTGGTGGTTGCTAGGGTGCTGTTAGGATGGTTTTAGTGGTTGCTAGGTGGTTTTGTTTAGTGTATACTTACACTCTAAAAAATGCTGGGTTAAAAACAACCCAAGTTGGGCTGAAAATGGACAAGATTGGACTGTTTTTAACCCAGCGGTTGGGTTGAATGTTTGCCCAACGTGCTGGGCGGGTTTGTTTAACCCAACACTTGTTTGAAAATGACAATATGGCAGGCCTAAAATGAACCCAAAATTTGGAAATTAAAAATAAAGACACATAATTACTAGAGGTAACAATATAATCAAATAATAATAAATGTTAATTTATTAAACATTAAAAAATGTTAATTTCATATCATTTTAAGCAAGCAATACAGTAATTTTTAAACAATAGTTGAGTTAAATAAAACTAACCCAGCAGGTTGGGCAAACATTTAACCCAACGGCTGGGTTGTCCATTTTTCAGCCCAACTTGGGTTGTTTTTAACCCAGCATTTTTTAGAGTGTATGGTTGAGTTTTTTTTTAATTTTTCAGTACATTTATTTTTATTTTTATTATTTTATACTATTTTTATTTTATTTTTTTCTGTTTTAATATTTTAGGGATATCAATGTTCATGCATAATAACACTGATGTCATTTAAATATGCTTAACAATTCACTCTAAAAAATGCTGGGTTAAATATGGACAAACCCAGGGATTGGGTTGTTTTCACCCAGCCATTTTTTTCAACCAATTTTGTATTTATTTTTTTAGCCAGCAATATAGTAATACAGTAAAAGGCATGTTTTTGCTCACCCCCAAATAGGGGCAAATTTGTGAGGTATTTTAAGCTGAAACTTGACCAGACCAGAGACTTATATTACATCTTGTGAAAGAGGGCATAATAGGTGCCCTTTAACCCAACCTGCTGGGTTTGTCCATATTTAACCCAACTTGGGTTGTTTTTAACCCAGCATTTTTTTTCTTGCTATTTATCTATAGTGACACTTCCATGTTTAATCAAGGCAGGTTATAAACATTAATATTATATGTATTAAAAAATATAATTAATTTAATGTTCTTAAATCTATGCATTCATTTTAGTTTTTATTTTATTGAGTTTTGGGGTCATAATTACATATTTTCCAATTTATTTATTTTTTTATTATTATTTAATTTAACAAAAACATTTTCTTTTATCATTGGTTCCAACTAATAATGTATGCCCATCACTAATACAATTGTTTTTTAATCAAATACACATACAGTTAAATCTCTGATCTCAGCTAAAAGGACCACCTTAGATCATGCAGCATGAAAATGGTTTTGTGCTAGTCTATTTAGTGAACCAGCATGGGCAAGCAAAATCTAGTAGGTTAATAAGCATCATTTCTGATGCTGCAAAACCAAGGAAGTTTTGCTGGTTCTGCCAGTTAAGCAGAGAGTTAACCAACACACGAGGAACAGTATCCAAAACACAACATATGCTGGACATACAGACCAGAATATTCTAGAATTGTGCGAAGAGGCCAATAGAGAGGAACAATGAACTGAGGACAAATATGTACTTACCTTCATGATGTCCCTTTAGGGTGTCTTTCTTTTTCTCTCTTTTCTCTTCTAAATCAAAATTTCTCTTCAGTTTTCTGTCCCATGAGCTATGTGCGTGCTGCTCACCTGGACTTTGTTTCTACAGTAAACTGACACCAGGCAGGTAATGGTAACATAACACAGCTCCGTCTCCACTGGGCAAAGATGTCCAGCTTCACCTACAGTAATAATGGATGATGTCAGGATACATTACTCAAGCCTGTTCCCAGGCTGCTTATATTTTTCTCAGCCCGTATCACTCAAAGCTACTGCTCTGTTCTGATCTAACAGAATGTTTTGAAGGAATTTCAGATGTACAAATTGCAATTTACATTACATTTACATAATTGGGACTATATTGTTGGCACGCTTTAGGATTAGTGTGTCCCAAATCATAGTATATTGAAAACAATAAACCAAGGATTGTTCCCAGATTGTGCTATGGAAGAATCTGAGGCAATACTTACAATAAAGTTTTGTTTGTTTCATGATTTAACTACATTTAGTTAACATGAACAACAATAATACTTCTACAGTATTTATTAATATTTGTTCATATTAATTCCTCCATTTACATTTTTATACAATACTTATACAAATTATTTAGAAGATATAAGCATTCAAAATTTACAGTCTCTCACTTTCGCCAATATGGATCAATGACTTTCTCATCAGATTTTCTGTCCAATCAAATCAAAAGCATCCCGCCTCCTGCATTATACCCTCCTGCAAGGGTAACTATAGAAACAACCTTAGAATTTCTAAGGTTATTGCAATTATTTTCAGGAAAACACAAATAAAATAGTATAAGCGGAATAATTTACTCCTATCTGTTGAATTATTAGAAAATAATGCACACCTGAGGTGTAATCACGTCGAGCGGTTCTTTGCCTCCATGTCATGCATTATAATCATTTAATGCACAGATAGCTGTGGATTATCCCTTAACTATTGCATTAACTAAGACATTATTGCAAAGTATTACCGAAGAGGAGATTGAAACAGTTTTCTTTTGACTTTTTCAGTTGATATATGGCAAGCAAGTTGAAAAAACTCGGTTGTATTTTGTAACCGTGACCAGTTGAATGTACAGGCATGAATTCATTTGCCAAGGACAGCAGTTAATTCAATGATGCCGGTTTGACTGTGACTGACCAATCACAATCAAGTATTCCAGAACACTGTGTAAAAATAAAGAGGAGGCCTATAATAAAGTGTGTACACTGTACAAAATGATTTTCCTAAAATCACTGGAGAATGTACTATTTCAGTCTTTGCACTTCAAAATTTCACATTTAATTCAACGTATTACTCGCTGCTTCTTTGTAATTATTTGGGAAATTCACTAGCAATTTCTGAGTGAAAATTGTTTCTACATCAAATTTATTTCAGTGACAGTGAGTTATGGTTGTGTGAAGACTGGCTTGTTCCTAGGCTGAACATTTGCCTTCTGTAAGTGTGAAAGACACGTGTGTGATGATTCACATGTCAGAAGAGCTATTTTCTCCCCTCTACGATTACATTTACATGTTGAGCATCATTCATTGTCAGCACTAACCTGCATACCTACATATCACACATACAGTCTCTCTGTGTCACATGCACAAATAACCCTTTTACACTGTCTTCACTCAAGATGAGTGAGGCTCTGTCTCGTACATGATGTACTGCAGAGAACTAGAGGGAGAGAAAATAAAGAAAGAGAATCAATGACACACAGTTTGACACCAGGAAAAGAGCAACATCATCATGACATCAGAGAAGTGAGTACATATATAAACACATTAATGACGGAAAGACACAAGTATATTCTAATGACAAAATCTAATCAATAGTGTAAAACCTATAACTTCAGTCTCAAACTATCATTTTACATACCTGGATGTTCTGTGCATTCACATCAAAAAGTGTAGATCTTCAAGGCTTTTATATTCTAAAGTGTTGTGGTTTAAATTAATCAGCCACAATTATTGCTCAAAATCCTCCTGATATTATTAATCAGTTCATGAATGTACAGAATGGGTCATTCTCAGAAAAATTGCATGCAAAGTGTGTTTTTATGATTTACCACTGATATATTTTATGTAATATTTTATTTACTGAACTTAGTCATGTTAAACAGGACTAGATTTACTCTGTTTAGTATGGAAGTTTTGTTTCAGACACTGAATAAAACTTTTTATCTTGCAATTCTAACTTTATTTCTCGCAATAATTTCTGTGAAATAAAAAGCTGCAATGGTTTGCACTTTCTGACATCATGCATATTTTTTGACCACATGGTACAGACAGAGGTTAATTTCTCTTACAGTCTTTATCTACTATTTCTTTACGTTTACCCTATTCAAGCAAAATAGTAACTCTGTTATGGGGGAAAAAAACTCACTTGATATGTTTTAACCAAAAAATACTGAAAAATCATGGTACAAAGCACAATAATATTGACTGTAAATCAAAGCCATAACCTTGTCTTGAACACTGGGAGGGGACTATGATTTTTTTGTAATTGAGTATTTTTTTTGTTATTAAAAGGAATTAAATAATTAAAATAAATGAACGGTAAAAGTTCCAGGTCTATGTAGTTATTAAGTAATCAATTTAAACTATTTGCAATTAATATTTTTAACAAATATATTCACTCTTATTTGTACGTCTAATATGTCAAAAATGCAATATATGTCTTGTCTCATCACATTTAGTTATTAATTACATTAAGGTAAGGTCCAGTTTAGGTTTATTTCTTTGCTCTTGGCTGACATGTGGCATTGCTGTGGCCTGCTTGTGACTCAGATCTGGCAAACAGAAATGGCCCACACAAGGACCATAATTCAGTGCAGCATGTGGGCCAGATCATCACGCCACATGTGCCAGATGTGGGCCGGATCTGGGCCGACACAATGTTGCTATCTGGGGTGGTGCAATGATGTTTGTTAGTTAAGGAAGTTAGTTGATATTTTTAGACATAATGGCAGTTTCTTGATGTTAATAATGGTAAAAAAATAAGTAGATTGTAGATGTGACAGTGCAGCAGGGATGAAGAAGAGACGAAGTGCAGCAGTTTTATTGAAGAAAAAAAAAACAAACAACGATCCAAAACAGCAATGAAGATGCCAATAATCCATAAAGGAAACAAAAAAGCAAACGATGAAAACTGCAACGGCTTTACAAAGGGGATGTAAAGACAACAACCGACAACAGACTGCAGAAACACATGGATAACAAGAGGCTAAACAAGGCACAGGTGAAGGTAATGAATCGCTATGGCAACAAACAAGGGTAACTATGGAAACAAAGAAGGCAGCAATGGAAAGGCAAGGAACTAAACATAGGAAGTGAAACAGCAGAACAACAGAAAAAAATACAAAAAATCAAAATAAAAGTCCTTAAATACAAAGCAGGGGAAACAAGACATGAATTGTAGCAGAAGATAAATAAATAATATTTAGTTATACTGTGTTCTTCTCATAATATATGTAGTGATTAGTGTTTCATCTCTGTCACTTCCAGCCAGACAACAAGATTGAGAGATTTTATCACTACTTCCAGCAGCATTTATTCAATCACACATATAGGGCATTCCCATTTTTCTGCCAGTCTTTGTCTCTGATAATAATTTAAAAGTCATGGGTTGAGTGTGATATCTGCCAGAAACCCATGATGACTGGTTATGAAAGCATTTGAGCTCTGGGTTGTCATGGTAACAAAACTGGTTGCCAGGGTGATGATTGCATTATCGGCATAGGGAAACAGCATGGTGAATTGGTGACTGGTTTAGCAATCAGGGTTTCATGGTATTAAGTTAAATGACAGTGCAATTGGTTCTCAGAGTTACAGGAGTGTCTAGTTGTCATGGCTTGATTGTGCTTTGATTGTCAGTGCAATTATTTCCTCTTGTCACTTTGTGTGTTTGTTTGTGTGTGTGAAGAAGAATAATTTTGTGCACATTGCAGACATGTCTGATGTGATGCTATGTTTGTCGACAAGAGGTAATATATTTTGTTGTGGCGACAGGCGCAGCCCACCCTTGACCCCTGACATACACAACCCCCATCCTCTGAGCTGTTGGCATGCTGCAGCACTGCACTTACCTAACATAGCACTGTAAACTATGTCTCAAAAGAATGAGCGCTGCTGGAAAGAAAGAGAGAGAGAGAGCAGAATATCAGAAAAGCATGAGCACTGAAAGCAGACAGAGTCAAGGGCGTTCGACTTACACCCACATGCGTGACTCACAACTGTGTTTATGTATCAGAAAGGATTGATCGGTAAAGGTCTGTTCTCATTGAGAAATACAGATTGGACCAGACATGGTTGTGTATGAAATTCTTCTTTTTATTGAAAAAGAAAAAAGTGAAAAGTGTTTGCCCACGCAAAAATTCTGTCATCATTTACTCACCGTCATGTCGCTCCAAACCCGCAAGACTTTGGTTAATCTTCGAAACTCAAAATAAGATATTTTTAATGAAACCTGAGAGGTTTTTGTCTCTCCATTGACAGTCCAGGTTAAAACTTAAAAGTGTTAAAACTTAGAAGATTCAAAGAGGTCATAATGGTATAAATCCATATGTAGAGTGCATCACATGGTGGTCAAAACATTGTAAAACAAAAACTCAGCAGAAATGTGCATAAAGTCACTTACAAACCAATTGCAATTTTTTCTTGAAAGTGTAATTTATTAAATGCAATCTACAAGTCATCAAATTCCATTAAATCTACAATTTGTCTGTAATATAATGTATTCTTTTATTAAAGCTGCAGTCCATAACTTTTTTGGTTAAAAATCTATTTTTGAGCAAGTACATAACCAGCCAGTGTTCAAAACTAGCTCGTTACCTTAGCCCGGTTCACAACAGTAAGCTTATAATAATGTTTTATAATGAAAAACTCTACTGGTGGGTTTCCACGGGGAAATTCGAGCATGCAGCCGTTTGTCTTCGCATCATTACTAGGTGACCTATTATGCCCCCTTTTACAGGATGTAAAATAAGTCTCTGATGTCCCCAGAGTGTGTATGTGAAGTTTTAGCTTGAAATACCACACAGATATTTATTTATAGCATCTTAAAATTGCCACTTTTAGGGGGGTGAGCAAAAACACACCGCTTCAGTATGTGCCCTTTAAATGCAAATTAGCTGCTGTGCTCTGCCTAAGAGGGCGGAGCTTTAAGAGATGATTCTCTGGTGTCAGGAGTCAGTCAGGACGTACTATAATGTCAGAAACTGTGAATATATGCTGCATGGAGATAGAACAGGTGTAGTTTAGTTTAATTAAGGTTATGTCTTCTTGATTTTATCTACTATATAGACAAGGGCTATTCAATTACAAATTCAGTTGGGCCAGATTTTCAAACCAAAAAGGTTAGCTGGGCCAGTCATTTTAGCGGCGAAGCAGCTCGTAACGACAAATTTTAAAACCAACACAAACAAATGTATTAAATTTGACCCAGGAACATCTCAAAGTGCATAAAATAATAAGTGCACAGTATTCACAACTAGTGAATACTGTGCACAGTATTAAAATGCACAGTATTCACAACTATAACAACACTGAAGGAACATATTTTGGAGCGAATAAAATTAATTGTAGCCATAATGCTGTCCATTATCGTTTTGAGCGCCCTGCTTAGTTTTGCGCACTCATTACAAAATAAACACATCGGTTTGGCGTTTGGATGTGGTGGTAAAATAAACAAGTATTTGTCAGTGCAGGCAGAGGTAAACTTACGGTTTTCATCGGCAATTTTACGTTTCAGTGTTGAGAAAGACATATTGATAGTAGCTAATCTAGGCTACTACCAGCACGCTCTGCATTGTTTGCATGTTGCTAGGCTACGTGGTATGAATTTACGTAGGAATGCGTGTTTTTGGCGGGACCATAGACATAATAAATACTTTATAATATATATATATATATATATATATATATATATATATATAATTTATATATATTAATTAGTAATTATATTACATTTTATTAAAGGTACTCTACGTGATGTCACACGTTTTTAGGCCAAAACTTTTTTTGTCACATACAGCAAACATCTCCTCACTATCCGCTAGCTGCCTGTCCCCTGAACACACTGTAAAAAAACACGGTCTCTGTAGTCGCCACAA